>NC_056737.1:865375198-865675198 GCF_019279795.1 Protopterus annectens | reverse complement strand
CCTTTACCATCCCTCAGCAAACCTGTGATGGATATCATTTTAGGGACAAGGAGGCCTAGTACTAGAAAATCTTATGCTGAAAAATGGAAAAGATTCTGTGCCTGGAACCAATCTCAAGGGATGAGCACAGCAGCGCCCATTTTACCTCAGATTTTACAATACTTAACTGAAACGCTTTACAAGGGCCTGTCTTTTTCCTCCATTGAAATCCACACCTCAGCCATTTCAGCTCATTATAACACAGAACCTCCCCTCTTATCTTATCCACTGCTCAAGCAGTTCCACAGAGGGGCCAAAAATTTGAGACCACCCAGGAGAGCCCCAACCCCAGCCTGGGACCTTAACTTTGTCTTGGAGAAACTCACTCTACCTCCTTTCGAGCTAGCTGCTACTGCAGACTTACAATTTCTTTCTTGGAAAACAGCTTTCCTTTTTAGCAATCACCTCAGCTAGAAGGGTATCTGAATTACAGGCTCTTATGGCAGTGGAGCCTTTCATCATCTTTCATGCTGACAGGGTGTCCCTCAGAACCAATCCATCCTTCATGCCCAAGGTGGTATCCAGTGTGGCTCTTAATCAGTCACACATTTGCCAGCCTTCTTTTCCAATCCACAGAATAAAGGGGAACGGATACTGCATTCTTTAGATGTGCAGAGACAACTTAGATTCTACTTGGACAGAACTAAACCTCAAAGGAAATCTGAACAACTGCTAGTGGAATTTGCTGCAGGGGCAGAGAGGAAGGCTATTTCAAAGCAAACCATTTCTAAATGGATAAGCCATTGCATTAATTTCTGCTATAAACACCATGGAAACCCTATCCCCCAGGGGATCAGACCTCACTCCACCAGGGCTGCATCTACCTCTGCAGCCTTTCTCAGAGGCTTCCCTACCAGGGACATCCTAGAAGATGCTACCTGGAGTTCTGTACATACTTTAACCAAGCATTATCATTTGCCAATTTTCTCTAAATCCAGAGCTGTCTTTGCCACTGCAGTCTTGCAGGGCCTTATAGCTGGCCATAATGCTATCTAAATTCCTCCTCCCAACCATAGCTTTGGGAATCTACCCAAATGTAATGACTGGAACAGTGAAACATGAAGAACATAGTACAGTTGTATACCCTTACCATAAATGTAGATGTTCGAGTGTATTCACTGTTGCAGTCCTGGATGTTCTTCATGTTTCACTGTTGCAGTCATTACATTTGGGTAATCCTGCTGGCAGGTTGCCCTCAGTTGGCCTGAATTCCAAAGTCCTGGGTCCTGCATCAGCCGCTGTCACCCCTTCCCTGTCGTCAGGGGTATAAAAGATGCAGCTGACACCATTTTTCTTTAGTCTTTCTTGCCACACTGTGCCCGAAGCAGAAGCAGTTCGCAAGTGCTGGTCAGCCAACTCCTGAGATTTTCGAGTTCGAATTTCAGATCTGAAGTCTTCTATAAAGCTAAGTACCCCGTTGGGGAAACTTTTTTCTTGCTCCGCACCGATGTCAGAAAAAGTTAATAATTGTATTTCTTGTGGGAAGCAAATACCTCATAAGGACTTTCATTCTTACTGTATTCCTTGCCTAGGCCCTGACCATAACGTTCCAGGTTGTCGGTTTTGTGCTAGATTTAACCAACGCACTATAAAGCGTTGGTATGATATTGCATTAAACTACTTTGGACGCAGGTTTAATTATCCAGAAATGTCGTCGGAAAGCCATCCGACTACCGGAGTTCACAAAAAACGCAAAGAAAAAGAAAGACAAGCGAGGCCCAAAACCGATGACAAAGCTTCTCCTAAGCCAGTTGCTGGTTCGCCAGTTCTCAGTGAGGTGCTTTTGCAGCCCCTGATGCCCGCTACTGTAGAGTCACAGGCCGCTACCGACTCCCACGTGGAGTCGGCTATGCCGCTGGAAACTCAAGGTATTGGAGCCTCGGACGCTATTCCTTCAGATGGGTCTGGAGCCGCTGAGCAGGCACCGGCTTCTGAGGGTGTATTCAGACCTAAACATATATACATTAAACCGACTTCAAAGGCAAATACTAAAGCACCTTCAAAAGCAAAGAAGCAAACTCAAGAGCCACGTGGACAGGCCTCCATGTCCAAAAAGCAGATGCTCAAAATGGCCGAAGACTTGATTACCTTGATCAGGGGTTCCCATCCCCCTCCTGATAAGAGGCCTAGGCAAGAGACTGACTATGAATCTCCAGATCAGGTTTCCATTTCTTCTGTTCAGGAACATTCTTTTCCCCATATGAGGATTCTGATGCTGAAGAATCATTTCCTTCAGCTTCTCCTCCTGAGGACTATTCTTTTGGGGAAACCTTACATACCATGAGGGAGCATTTCCACTGGGAGAGCCAAGATTTTTCAGAATCTAAAAAGAGGTTCAGGGATTTCCTGTTACTACATCAACACAAGCCACTAGCAATCCCACCTGTGTTAGACATTGTAGATGATGTGTTTTCGGAGTCTTGTCTTACTCCTGACTCCTTACCTCCAGCTCCTGTTAAGCCTGACAGTTATTACAGGGTTCCTGACTCACATAAATTCCTTTTTAAAAACCCTGCTGCAGACCCAGAAACTATTTCTCAGGGTCTCAAAGGAGTTAAGGCTTCCGCTGCAAAAAACCCTACCCCCTCTGACAGGGATTCCAGGGCACTGGATAGATGGGGAAAAAAGGTTTACACATCTGCTACCTTGCCTACAAGGGCCTTAAACTGTCAGTTTCATATGCTCAAATATCAGCAACATGTCATGGCATTGCTTAAACAGAAAATGTTGTTAAACTCTGAATGTGCAGAAAACAAAGAAATGCAGGATTTATTGCATGCAGCTGAACAAGTTGGAAAGCATACTTTGCAATGTGGTTTTGATTCTTTAGAGGCCTCCTGCAGGGCCGCAGTTACAGATTCTATGATTAGGAGGCATGCTTGGTTAAAGGAACAAAATCTGCCTGATCATGTTAAAGTTAAATTATTAGATGCACCTTTACAGCATGATACTTTGTTTGGTGTTAAGGCAGAAGAGGTGTTAAAGAAAATGGAGGACAAAGCTAAATCTATGCAAACGGTCAAAGATTTTTTACAAGTGCAGCCACCTAGGTTTAGTAGACACTGGCCAACAAAGAATTGGTCCTTTCATGTGTCAGACAGACCTCAAAGGGGCAGACCCAGATGCCCTAGAGGCAGATCCCAGGCGCAAGGTTCATTCCGCTCAAAGCAATGGGGGGCTTCTACCTCCAAAGTTGGAGAAGACAAATCACAACCATTCAGGAAACAGTCCCAATGACTCCTCCCTGCGTGCACCAAACATCCTGGCAGCCCCCTTAGGGGGGAAATTAGCACTTTTTTCACAAAATTGGCACATTATAACCCAGGACAAGTGGGTATTAAATATCGTGTCACAAGGCTAAAAGTTCCATTTCCATACCCTGCCAAAAGCAAACGGCTGGCCAGATCTGCCAAAAAATCAATGGACAGAGGCACAAAAACAAGTCTCATCCCTCATGGACATGGGGGCCATTCAACTAGTACCAGAGCAAGGGCAGGGACAAGGATTTTACTCAACACTGTTCTTGGTACCCAGAAAGGACAAGGCCTGGAGGCCAATACTGGACCTATCTATTTTGAACACATTCCTGGATATTCCAAAATTCAAGATGTTGACTTTGCAGCAACTTCTGCCCATGCTGGGCAAGAACGCTTGGCTTGTGACTTTAGACCTAAAAGAGGCATATCTGCATGTCCCAGTCAGACAAATATACAGAAGATACCTCAGATTCAAGGCTGGCTCAATGCATTACCAATTCTCTGCACTGCCCTTTGGCTTATCTACTGCGCCCAGGGTCTTTACAAAGTGCCTGGCACCAGTAATTGCATTCTGCAGACAAAGAGGAATACAAATGTATCCTTACTTGGATGATTGTCTAAGTCAAGCAGAGAACAAGGACATTCTTCTACAGCATCTGGCATTTGTGAAAAGACTTCTAACATGCCTAGGGTACACAGTCAACGAAAAGAAATCAAAACTAGTACCCTCTCAAGAGATAATATTCCTGAGTGCAAGCTTAAATGCAACTGCCAAGATGGCTTCTCACGCCAGACAAACAGACAACTGACTACCTATTTCAAAATGCTGGCAACAAAGGCCCAGTTATCTGCAAGAAAAATTCTGCAGGCTTTGGGCTTCATGGCATCCTGCATCCTGCTAATTCCATATGCAAGACTGCATATGAGGAAACTTCAATGGTACCTAAAAAGTGTTTGGACTCAACATTGCCGCAGCCTGGAAACTATGATTACTCTCATACCCTGCCTGCAACAGGAGTTTCGATGGTGGGCACAGGCTTATCACCAAAATAAGGGACAGCCGTTCACATTACCCCCAGCCAGGCAAACACTAACAACCGATGCATCAGATTACGCCTGGGGTGCCCAGATGGCAGGAAGATGCATTCAGGGCGCATGGACCCCAAACCAAATGCATCTACATTTCAATCAAAAAGAGATGCTAGCAGTTCAAAATGCCCTGACAGCCTTCAAGTACCTACTGCATCCAGGACAACTACTGATAAAGACAGACAACACCACGGTAATGTGGTATATAAACAAGCAGGGGGGCACTCATTCTTACCCTCTTTGCAGACTAGCCATGACTTTGTGGGACACAGCATTGACTTACCAAGTGCACCTGCAGGCACAATTCCTGCCAGGAAGGAAAAATACTCTGGCAGATGGCCTAAGCAGAAAGCTCATGGATCCCCATGAGTGGCACCTGGATCCATAAGTCTTCAGCATGATAACAAGGAAATGGGGATGCCTGGACATAGATCTATTTGCCTCCCCTCACAACTACCAACTAAAAAGATTCTGTACAAGGATTTATCACAGACAAGCATGGAAAGTGGATGCCCTATCTTTCAGCTGGAAAAACCTATCAGTATACGCATTTCCCCCTCTGCCTCTCCTCCCCAAGGTACTCCTAAAGGTCAGACAGGAGAAGCCAAGGATGATACTAATTGCCCCAGACTGGCCCCACCAGTACTGGTATCCAATACTAAGGAGCTTGTCTCAATGCCCAGCTTGGACCTTGCCTCAGATACCTCATCTACTGTCCCAGCAAAACAATCAGATCCTGCACAGCCAACTCAGGACTTTAAACCTGGCAGCATGGTGGATAATGTCATTCAAAACACACCTCTCAGTAAAGCTGTGATGGATGTCATTTTGGAGGCCAGAAGGCCTAGTACTAGAAAATCTTATGCTGGAAAATGGAAGAGATTTTGTGTTTGGAACCAGGCACAAGGAACTGATACAGCTGTGCCAAATATTCCTCAGATTTTGTAATACTTAACTGAGATGCTGGACAAAGGTCTATCTTTTTCATCTATTAAAATTCATGCCTCTGCCATATCGGCTCATTACAATACAGAGCCACCATTTTTTCTCATCCCTTACTAAAACAGTACCTCAGAGGAGCCAAAAACTTAAGGCCTCCAAAAGATCACCAATGCATGCATGGGACCTGAGCTATGTCTTGGAAAATCTCACCCTGCCACCTTTTGAGCCAGCTGCAATGGCTGATATAAAGTTTTTATCTTGGAAAACAGCTCTGCTCCTAGCAATAACTTCTGCAAGATGAGTTTCAGAGCTTCAGGCACTCATGGCTGTGGAACCTTTTATCATTTTTTATCCAGACAGGGTCTCTCTGAGGACAAACCCAACATTTATGCCTAAGGTGGTGTCCAGTGTGGCTCTTAACCAAACTATTCATCTGCCAACTTTTTATCCAAATCCACAGAACAAGGGGGAGACAATTCTGCATTCCTTGGACATTCACTGACAGCTTAGATTCTACTTGGACAGAACCAAAGTTTTCCGAAAGACAGTACAATTACTAGTGACATATGCTGCAGCATCACAAGGAAAGGCTATCTCAAAGCAGACTATTTCAAAGTGGATAGGCCACTGCATTTGTTTCTGCTACTTACACCATGGCAAGCCAGCACCTAAGAGCATTAGGCCACATTCAACCAGAGCTGCAGCCTTTCTCAGGGGAGTACCAACCAAGGACATTTTAGAGGCTGCTACTTGGAGTTCAGTGCACACCTTTACCAGGCACTATCATCTGCCACTCTACTCTAAATCCAGGGCAGGCTTTGCCACTGCAGTTCTGCAGGGCCTCATAGCCGCTCCTAATGCTGTTTAGCTCCAGCCTCCCATCCATAGCTTTGGGACTCTACCCAAATGTAATGACTGCAACAGTGAAACATGAAGAACATAGTACAGTTGTGTACACTTACCATAAATATATATGTTCGGGTGTATTCACTGTTGCAGTCCAGGTTACCCACCCGCCATCCCCCTTTTCTTCTGATGGAACTTATCTTTCCTTCTCGGATTTATACAACCTATGTGGTGTCTTTGCTTGTAGATGAAGGTAAAGTTTATATTGGTGCATGTATTTATATGTACATAAATTTTAGCTACCCTTTTAGGGGGCACCTGACATCTGGGGCAAGAAAAACTAAAGAAAATGGCGTCAGCCACATCTTTTATACGCCTGACGTCAGGGAAGGGGCGACAGCGGCCAACGCAAGACCCAGGACTTTGGAATTCAGGCTGACTGAGGGCAACCTGCCAGCAGGATTACCCAAATGTAATGACTGCAACAGTGAATACACTCGAACATCTGCGTTTATGGTAAGTGTACACAACTGTACTTTACCCTTCCTCCAGCCCCCTAACTTCTTTTGGCTATACCTCTACTTTCCTTTACCATGCTTAAAAGCCTTTTTGGTGTATTTGCTTTTTGTTGGAGGTATATCTTTGTACTTTTATATTTAATTGCTTCCCATTAGGGGGCCACCTGACATCTGGGGAAAGAAAAACTGATGTAATGGCATCGGCTGCATGTTTTATACCCCTGATGACCTGACGTCATGGAAGAAGGGACAGCAACCAACGCAGGACCCAAGACTTTGTTAATTAGGCTGACTGAGGGCTACCTGCAAGCAGATAACCCAAATGTAATGACTGCAACAGTGAATACACTCGAACATCTACATTTATGGTAAGTGTACACAACTGTACTTTACCATGGGCTTTCCCACAGACTGGATTTTCTCACACTAGACAGGTTTTCTTTTATGCACTCTAACCTGAAAACTCTTCATCTCATTGCTTGGATGATATGATTTTGCCCTTTAACAATTTAGTAGAACACTTCTCACCCAGTAGAATGTTTTTCTGTAGAGAAACAGGACTAGTTACTATAACCAATTCATCTAATACAGCAGGTAGCTGTATATTCATATAGTGTGGCTAAATTGTGGAATCACATCCCAATACCACTGAAATCGTGCCTAAACTATCCAATTTTGATATCTCCCATTTCAACTCTATTCTTTCTAGCACAGACTGGTCCTTCCTTAGACAAATCCCTCTCAACGATGTGTTAAGTATGTTCAGTCGCATCTTCCTTAATGCTTTGGATTATCTAGCTTCCCTCTAGGAAGATCAGAATAAAATCAAATCATGCTCCATGGCTTTCCAAGGGAACTAGGTCCCTTATGCAAAAAAGAGACAGTGCTTGGAAAGCCTGGACCAAAACAAAACAACTTCACCTACTACTCAAATTTAGACAACTAAGGAACTTTACTAAAAAACAAACTACAAATGACAAAAAGTCCTACTGTAGCTCTGCTCAGCTGAATAGCAAATCCAACCCTCAAAATTTTTGGTCTACTCTGAACAAAATTCTATCTCTAGGTAGTCCCTCTAACCCATCCTCTTACCCAAATACATCCCCACAGGAAATCGCTACCCTCTTAAATAGACACTTCATTGACACCATCCAGAATCTTACACCCTCTAACTCTAACTCAACTTCAGTACCTCCCCCTCCCAACTCTCCAAGCACAACTCCCTTTTCCTTTCGCCCTGTTCCCACTTCGTACATCAAATCTGTTCTTCTTAAGCTCAAACCCTGCTCTCTCCCTCCACTGATAATCTAACTCCTTCCTTCTTCAAACTAGGGGCTGAATCTATTGCCTACCCTGTATCTATACTAATTAACAGACCAATCCTTGAGCCCACTGTTCCTGCCCCATGGAAATCCTTTTTCACTATTCCCTGCATAAAGGTGGAAACTCCACAGACCCTGCTAACTACTGACCCATTGCCATTTTGTCCCCCTCTCTAAAATCCTAGAAAAATGCATTCGTACACAGCTTCTCAACCACCTCCTCCAGCACAACCTACTCACTCCCACACAACACGGTTTTTGCCCCAACCATAGCATAACTTCTGCCCTCCTCTCTTTCACTCATACTGTCGCCGAGGCTTTTGACAATAATAAACTCATATCCTGTCTCTTGCTTTACCTTTCCAAAGCTTTCGATACAGTCTCACATCCTTTACTACTATCTAAAGTTGCCAATCTCAACCTATCTCCCACCTCCCTAGCTTGGTTCTCTAGCTACCTATCCGGTAGGCAGCAATCCATTAAATGGCTCTCATCCACCTCACCATTCCTCCCTGTCTCAATTGGAGTACCTCAAGGCTCCATCTTGGGTCCCCTTCTGTTTAATGTCTTCACCAATGATCTTTTCACATCTTGCAAAGAATCTTTTCTCATTCAATATGCGGATGACTCTACACTCATCTCTGTCTCAAACAGTATCTCTGTGCTCCATACCCTAACCAAACAGGCCTTTCTATCCACTGAAAACCGGCTATCTGACAACCTACCTATCCTTAACCCAAAAAAGACCAAACTCTTCCTCCCCTGTTCTCTTACTCAGCATAAAACCACCTTTGCTATCAAATCTTCCAACAACACAATTATCCAACCCAATACCCACACTAAACTCCTTGGGATCATCATTGATGACGAACTAAGATTTAACCTGCACATACCCCAATGTATAAAAAAAACACATCAAAAACTGGGGTTACTGTATCGGAACAAAACATTTCTAACCCCCAACTCTAGGCTCACCCTAGGACAGGCACTCCTCCTTCCCTCCCTCCTATACGCCACCCCAGTTCTCAGCAACATTCAGGCCACATCCCTGAACAAACTCCAACAAACTTACCACAAAATAGCTAAATTCATAACAAACTGTCCATACAGTGCACATCACTGTATTTCACTGAAATTTCTCCAGTGGCTAGAACTCCCACAACAACTGCACCTATCTCAGTTTCAAATGTTACACTCTATTCTCTACAAACCATCACTCTGCCCATCTCTTTCATCCCTGATCTCTACCTATACTCCATCTCCGACATTCCGTACCTCTAACCACCAGATACTGGACATCTACCAACCTAAAAAAACTGTAGGCAAAATACTATACAAACACTCTGTTGCCCATGCTTGGAACAAGCTTCCCTTACACATATGTTCCATCACCCACTCCTTACACTTTAAACATAAACTAAACATTCACCTTCTCAACTCCAAGACCTCCCCCTGCCATGACCCAGCCTAACCTCCTTACACCCATTCACTTATCTAGGTACCTCACTCCCCTATCTTGCACTACTCCTTATAGGGTGGCATATATTGATCTCTCAAATGATGATGATGCACAAAATATTTCTTTGTATATATTTACTGTCTCTGTATATACATTATTGTGTTCTTTTTCTTACTTATGCCTGTTCTCTGCTATGTCTTTTATGTTTGTAAGGTATGCTGTGTCTTTTACTTTTGCTGTATAATCAACCTATATAATTCTCTTTTTGTCTATTATAGCCATATAAACTTAATAATTGTTTTGAATTGTGATGTATTGCTACTGTCTGTTAATGGAGTTTTTCTCCTCGGGTCTCCTCTGAAAATGGGCCCCTAGCCCAGTAGGACCAACCCTGTTAACAAATGTCAATAAATAAATAAATCCCTTCAGGCATAAAAGGAAAAAATATGTGGTAAAAATCAGGAAGGGTAATTGCCATAAAAATTGAAACTGTGTCATCAAAGTAAATAGGCAACTAAGAGGACTAATTAGGTCATGTGAATACAACTTTGAGGTTAAGATAGCTTCCCAGGTGAAAGATGACCATAAGACCATCAGAAACCTCAAGGGCCGCACACAACAGTGAACTGGTGATTAATGGAGCAACATTCTGAGCTTGTCGATTGGGCCTTTTGATATAGCAAACCTGTTAGTAGACAAATTCAATCCAACTTTACTCCCCTCTCACTCCCAACCATCCCCTCAAAAATACCCTCAAACTTAACCCTTGCAGCTATAACTAGGCAGCATGTACTGGCTACAATCAGTAAAGCCAAGAACACAGCCTCAATGGGCCCAGATAACATTCCAGGATGCCTCATGAATAGTCTAAAATATGACTTATCATGACCCCTGGAGTCATTATTTAAATATAGTCGTAAAACAGGCTTTGGGCCACATGAATGGAGGACTTCAACGGTCATCCCCTTTCATAAGGGTGGACCTTCAATAGATCCTGGAAACTACAGTCCCATTAGTTTGACTAGTCTGATTTGCAAAGCCATAAAAAGAATTATCATGGAAATTATCAGCAAGGACATAGGAGATCTCCAAACACTGGATCCATTCCAGTTTAGCTTTATCAAAGGAAGGTCATGCTTACTGAATCTGATGGACTTCTTTGAAAAGGTCACTAAGGCAATGATAAGGGTAAACGGTGAGTACTGCCTATCTAGATCTGGTAAACATATTTGATACAGTACCCCACTTGGGCAGTGTTAGCAAACTTAAGGAACTAGGAATAAAGCCCTTTATAACATGTCAGATAACTAGCTGGCTCACTGATAGGACCCAGGAGGTTAGAGTCATTCAGGCCATTTCCACAAAGAGGCTGGTCACCAGTGTAGATGTCCTTCAAGGATGCATCTGCAGTCCTAACAAATGTGTTGTCCTGCCTCAGGCAGTCCTTCGGTTGGCCGGATTCCAAAGTCTGGGTCTGGCCTCGGCTAATGTCGCACTTAACCCGACGTCATCGCTGCTGGGGTATAAAGGCATCAGCCGACGCCATTTTCCCCAGTCTTTCTTGCCGCGCGGTGCCCGAAGCAGAAGCTGTTCGCAAGTGCCGGTCGGTCAGATCCAGAGATTTCTACTACCGAAGACTTCTAAAAAAGCTAAGTACCCCGTTGGGGACTCTTTCTTGCCTCAGCCGATGTCAGAAAAAGTAAATAATTGTTTAACTTGTGGGAAACAAATACCTCATAAGGATTTCTACTCTTACTGCCTTCCTTGCTTAGGCCCAGACCACGACGTATCAGCTTGTTTAGCCTGTGCTTCCTTCAACCGACGGACGCTTAGACGTCGGTCGGAGTTTGCAGAAGAGTTTTTTGGTCCCGCTTTTGCATATAAAATGCCGTCGGAGACTCCGACTACACAATTAGCTAAAAAACGCAAGGAAAAGGACCGACACTCGCGGCCCGCGGTTTCGGCTGAAACCACGGTTAGGCCTACCGCGAGTGTCTCGGTTTCGGCTGAAACCGAGTCCTCGGTTCTTCCTTCGGCTGAAAGCATGCCTCCGATAACCGAGGCCACACAGGCCATGGCTGAATCGGCTTCAGAAATTACTGCTGCAGAAGCAGTCACCCAGGATTTGTCAGACACTATTCCTTTAGACATCTCTACTTCTGCACGTGGGGCTGCTAGACCCCCTGCTTCTATGTCTATCAAGGCCTTTTCCAGGGCTAAAGCAGCCAAAATTTCCAAGGCCTTACCTACTAAAGCTCCCTGTCACAGGCCTACTTCTAGTTCCCAGATACTCAGCCTTGCTGAGGACCTTATTTCTTTGATCAGAGGGTCCCAACCTCACCCAGACAGGGCCTCTCAACCACCTGCAGATAAGAGGCCTAGGACTGAACCACTTGAACCTCTCTCTTCAGACTATTCCTCGGATGGCTCAGATTTATCTGACCATCAGGAAGGCCCATATTCACCTTATGAGGATTCTGATGCAGAAGACTCCATACCTTCTGCTTCTCCTCCTGAAGAATTTTCTTTTGGGGAAACCCTACACTCAATGAGGGAACACTTCCAATGGCAGGGCCAGGATTTTTCAGATTCAAGGAAAAGGCTATGGACTTTTTTACATTTACCACAGCATAGGCCTTTAGCCATACCTCCTGTACTATCTGTTGTTGATGATGCATATAATGATGCCAGTACTGCCCCTGATTCTCTTCCTCCGGCCCCTGCAAAGCCTGATAGATATTACAGGGTCCCGGACTCACACCACCACTTGTATAAGGCTCATGTTGCAGACCCAGAAACCATTTCTCAGGGCCCTAAAGGTGTTGCAGCTGCCTCTGCCAAAAACCCTCTTCCCTCTGAAAGGGAATCTAGAGCATTGGAGAGATGGGGTAAAAAAGTTTATACATCTGCTACTCTTTCTGCCAGGGCCTTAAACTGTCAATTTCACATGATACAGTACCAGGAATTTTTATTAGACCAGCTAAATAAAAAACTGTCCTCTCCTGAACCTATAGACTGCAAGTCCCTTCAGGAATTGGTACATAACTCTCAGCAGGTCAGTAATCATTTTTTAAAATGTGGCTTTGATGCACTGGAGGCTTCTTTTAGATCAGCTATGACTGGAGCAGTGATTCGAAGGCATGCCTGGTTAAAAGAGCAATCCTTACCAGACCATGTTAAGTCAAAAATCCTAGATGCTCCTATGGAGAAGCACAGTTTGTTTGGCTCCCCAGCACAGGAGGTTCTAAAGAAAGTGGAAGAAAAAGCAAAATCTGTCCAAACAGTCAAGGATTTTTTACAGGTCCAACCTCCGAGGTTTAGCAGGAATTGGCCCTCGAAAAATTGGTCCTTTCCAGACACATCCAAAGCACAGAGAGGCAGAAATAGACGTCCAAGAGGCAGAAACCAATCAAAGAGGTGCCTACAGGGGTCGTCAATGGCAACCTGCCAACCAGAGAAGTGCTGCCACAGCTGCCACTACAACCACTTCCACAGGACAGACACAATGACTTGACTCTCACTCCGCCTACCAGGGAACAACTAGAAGCACCCTTGGGTGGAAAGCTAGCTTTATTTTCAGAAAACTGGCATTGCATTACAGGAGACAACTGGACTTTACAAACAATAGACAAGGGCTACAGGTTTCACTTCCACACTCTACCAAAAAGGAGAGGAATGCCAAACCTTCCACCAAGCCAAAAAACAGAAGCTCTAAAACAAATCATCAGTTTACTAAAGATGAGAGCAATAGAAAAGGTACCACCTATGGAGCAAGGCCAAGGATTTTACTCCAGACTATTTCTTGTACCAAGAAAGGAAAATCAATGGAGGCCTATTCTCGACTTGTCCGCACTGAACACATACCTCATTGTTCCAAAATTCAAAATGCTGACCCTCCAGCAACTTCTTCCCATGCTGGGCAAGGAGTCTTGGCTGGTGACTCTAGATCTCAAGGAGGCATACCTGCACGTCCCTATACGACCAGATTGCAGAAGACACCTCAGATTTCTTGCAGGATTAGAGCATTATCAATTCTCAGCATTACCCTTTTGCTTATCTACTGCGCCCAGAGTATTCACGAAATGCCTGGCATCAGTAATTGCTCATTGCAGGCTTCAGGGAATTCAAATTTACCCATACCTGGACGGCTGCCTAATACAAGTGGACAGCAAGACAAAATTAATAAAGGATTTGGCCAATGTCATTCACCTGTTGCAAGCCTTGGGATACACAGTCAACATTCAAAAGTCAAGGCTAGTACCATCCCAAAGGATAAAATTTCTGGGTGCAGAACTGGATACAACAACTCAGATGGCTTTTCTCACAGAAGAAAAACAAAAGCAACTACCAGTCTATTTCATGGCACTAACAACACAAACTCAGCTTACGGCAAGGAAAATCCTGCAAGCCCTGGGTTACATGGCATCCTGCATAATATTGATTCCGCATGCCAGGCTGCATATGAGAAAGTTACAATGGTACCTAAGGAATGTATGGTCTCAACACAAGCACAGTCTAGAAGCCCAGATACCAATTATTCCATGCCTGAAGAAAGAATTCCTGTGGTGGGCTCAGGCCTGTCAGATAAACAGAGGATTGCCTTTCCACAAACCACATCCAAGCCAGACAATCACCACGGGCACCTCAAACCTAGGCTGGGGGGCACACATGGAAGACAAGTGTATACAAGGCCTATGGTCCCAAGACCAGTTGAATCTTCACATAAATCTAAAGGAGATGCTGGCAGTGAAACATGCAATCGAGGCATTCAGACCATTCCTCCAACAAGGACACCTGCTGATAAAGACAGACAACACCACAGTTATGTGGTACATCAACAAACAGGGAGTTACTCACTCATACCTTCTATGCCGGATGGCAATGGACCTGTGGCATTTGGCCCTGAATCTCAACATTCATCTGCAGGCCAGATTTGTACCAGGAAAAGAAAATTTACTAGCAGACACCTTAAGCAGAACTACCACGGATGCTCACGAATGGATGCTGCATCCAGATATCTTCAGAACCATAACAAAGAAATGGGGAATGCCAGAGATAGACTTGTTCACCTCCCCACACAACCACCAATTGAAGAAATTCTGCTCAAGAGTATACCACCCGCTTGCCTGGAGGGTGGACTCTCCATCCTTTAGCTGGAAAAACCTGACAGCATATGCATTTCCACCTCTTCCTTTGATGTACAAAGTCCTACTGAAGATCAGAGAGGAACAGCCAAAAGTAATTCTGATAGCTCCGGACTGGCCAAGACAACATTGGTACCCGCTTCTGAGAAGCATGTCTCGGGCACACTCATGGCCTCTACCTCTATGCCCCTTACTTGTAACACAGAACAACTACAAGACCCTGCATCCAAACTTGAAGACACTGCAGCTAACTGCTTGGAATATCCCATGAAACAAAATCAACCAGATTTATCTCAGAGGGTTAAGGACATTATCCTGGAGGCTCGCAGACCCTCCACAAGGAAAACATACTCAGCCAAATGGAAAAGATTCCTCATTTGGAGTGCAGCAAAGGGAGAAAATGTCTCAATGGCAAACATAGCACACATCCTGGAATACTTAGCAGAACTGTTCCACAATGGCCTGTCTTACTCCTCCATTAAGATTCATGCATCAGCAATTTCAGCAGAGTACAACATGGATCCTCCTGTCTTCTCTCACCCTCTACTCAGGCAGTTTTTGAGGGGAATCAAAAACGTAAAGCCTCCAAGGAAGCCACCTCTGCCTGCATGGGATCTCAACTTTGTGATGGAAAAATTAACACTTCCTCCTTTTGAACCAGCAGCAACAGCAGACTTACAGTTCTTATCGTGGAAAACTGCATTCCTGCTAGCAATCACTTCAGCAAGAAGAGTATCTGAGTTACAGGCATTAATGGCAGTACAGCCTTTCCTTATCTTCCATCAGGATAGAGTGTCTCTGAGAACCAATCCTACTTTTATGCCAAAGGTGGTCTCCCGGGTATCCTTGAACCAAGCTATACATTTACCTACATTCTTCCCCAACCCACAGAACAGGGGGGAAAGACTACTACACACCTTTGATGTGCACAGACAACTACGCTACTACCTGGACAGAACTAAAACCAGCAGAAAAACTGACCAGCTTCTGGTAGCATATGCAACAGCAGTGCAAGGAAAAGCAATTTCAAAACAGACAATCTCAAAATGGATAGGAAATTGCATTAGATTCTGTTACTCTTTTCATAGAAAGACAACTCTTGAAAATATCAGGCCTCATTCCACAAGAGCTACAGCCACCACTACAGCTTTCCTACGAGGAGTGGCTACCAAAGACATTTTAGAAGCTGCTACTTGGAGCTCCGTGCATACATTTGCCAAGCATTATAATCTTCCTTTATACTCCAGATCCCGAGCAGGTTTTGCAACTGCTGTTTTGCAAGGGATCTTAACTACACCATCATTATCTTAGTGCCTCCTCCCCCAGTTTGGCTATGGTATTCTACCCATTTGTTAGGACTGCAGATGCATCCTTGAAGGACATAGTACAGTTTTGTACCTACCATAAATGTAGATGTCCGATAGGTATGCATCTGCAGTCAGGATTACCCACCCTTCTTCCCCTCTGTGGTATTCCTAGGGTACTTACCCCACTTTTAGCTAGCTGGGGGAATCTATTATGGTGTATTTGTTTGTATATATATGTATATATATATTTTGCTCTCTATTGTTTGGAATTATCTGCATTTATCCAAATTTAGCCTTCCTATAGGGCACCTGGCATCTGGGGCAAGAAACACTGAGGAAAATGGTGTCGGCTGATGCCTTTATACCCCAGCAGCGATGTCGTCGGGTGAAGTGCGACATCAGCCGAGGCCAGACCCAGACTTTGGAATCCGGCCGACCGAAGGGCTGCCTGAGGCAGGACAACCCATTTGTTAGGACTGCAGATGCATACCTATCGGACATCTACATTTATGGTAGGTACAAAACTGTACTTTCCCCAGGGTTCTGTGCTGGGCCCACTCCTCTTTGGCATGTCCTTCTCAAATGTCAAAGCCAATGTCAGAGACTTTGACTGACCATGTTTGCAGATGATTGTAAACTGGTTGCAGTCATTGAATCCCCCCAAGATGAGAACACCCTTCAGGAAGATCTAATACAGACAGTCGCTTGGTGCCAAAGTCATGGCTTAAAATTCAGTACCAAGAAATGCATTGTAGTACCTTTTGGGAAGTCTACCACCCCGGGTAACTACATCATCAGTAAAACAGCCTTAAAAGTTGATTCACTAGGCCAGGATCTGGGAACTCATGTAGACGGTAACCTAGTCTTTGACTAGCATGTGTCCAAGGTAGTAAGAAAATCCTTCTAAGCTGCTCAACTTATAAGCAAGGGTGTGGCATCTAGGTCCAGATAGGTCATCATACTACTGTACTCTGCCCTTATCAGACCCATCATAGAGTATAATGCCCTCTTCAGTATGTACCTGACCAGATACATGCAGCAACTGGAATGGCCACAAAAGTTCCTTACAGAAAAAATACAGAGATTAAACACAATATCCTACACTGATCGCCTCAAAGCCCTATCTGTTTACTCGGTATCACACAGACTTCTGAGAGGTGATCTTTGCCTGGTATACAAGGCATCCGTGGACCCTGTTTTGATGAACCTTTTACACATTGCAAAACAAACAGCATCAGAACTACTAAATTAAAAGACCTAAATTGTGCTTATGACATAAATAGGGCATGTTGGAGAGACATATGTTTCACAGAGAATTCCCATTTTCTAGAGAAAACTCCCCATCCATGTGAAGCAGAGTTTCTCCATATCCCGTTTTAAGTGCAACCTGGACTAATGGATCTGAAATCCACCCCTGGTTTGACTCGTATGTCTCTGATGAACAGAGGCAGTCAGTAAATCACCGCCTATATAAATCAAATTTGTGGGTCACATTTGGGTTGCATGGCTAGGCTTGTAAATGTCCTAGTGGTTGTTACTGTAGTATATACCTATGAACTTAAATAAACTGGTTTAAAACACAACTAAAACTTCACCTGTTGAATCAATGATCTGCTCCTGTAGGTCTTTGCCACTGTAATTGCTGAAGTCTTCACTGATACCTGAAGAGTTTTAGTAGCATCTTCCAGCCATATACATACTTTTGTGACACTGCTCGCCACCCCACCTATATACTTCTAATGTAAACCTTATGACATCCATATAAAATTGTCTCTGAACTTGCTTAATACCCCACCTCTTAACTATGATGTTGACATTTTCTGCTCTACCGAATTGTATCCCTTACTCCCATTTCTTAGAATTTCTGTTTGACAAAGCCATTAATGCACCTCTTCAAAGGTTCAACTAAATGCATAAGTATCTGTTATACTATAATGGTTTCCTTTATTTCATATGAATGTAGTCTAATTAGAGCAAATTTGTATAATTAATGTATATTATTTAATCTTTTGTCATGTATATTACTGAATGGCCGTTTTAAAAACATTTTAAATATGATGGAGCCTTTCTCCCAGGCCTCCAGTGAAAAGGGTGCTTTGAACTCAATCCAGTCAGATAAACCCAGTAAACAAAAGCAAAATAAATTAAATAAAAATAAAGTTTTGATGCACCTTTTTTTCCCCGAGGATGTGCAGCAGGTACTTATACGAGGAAAAAAATGCTACTAGAAAATCAAAATTCAATTAGAAAAGATTTTCTAGTTGACGCCAGCCCAAAAACCAGGACCCTGTTAAGGCCTTGCTGCCTCTGGTTCTTCATTATTTGTGTGAGCTACTGTCTTCTGGCCTTTTTTATTAGTCCATCAAGGTTAATTTGTCAGCCATTTCTGCTTGCCTGCGCTTGTATCCCTCCCTGCCTTTCGAATCATTCGCGACTTAAACCATTTTGGAAATGGATGTTGCATATGCATCCATATAGGAAATAGATGGCTCCTACTTGGGATCTTAACTCTGTGTATAAATAGCTTTTGCTCTAGCTGATCAGGGTGAATTGAGGTTCATAACAAAAAAATCTGTTTTACTTATTGCTTTGACTTCTGTTTTTAGAAAAGTATTTGAGTGACAAGCAGTGATATTGAGTCAACCCTACTACATTTTTTCATAAGGATATGGTTTCTTCAAGAACTGATCTTTCTTTTATGCCTAAAGTGGTCTCAGATTTTACTTTAAGCAGGCATATTAATTGCCCTGTTTTTTTTCTTAAACCCAAGAATAAGGGAGAAAAAATGCTTCACACATGGTATAGACAAAACTCAGACCTTCATGAAAGCTGATCAGCTGTTAGTCTCCTGTGAAGGTAAGAGGTAAAGGTAACCAGTTTCAAAACAGACTATTCCCAGATGGCTGTCCCGTGTTATTGCTTTTTGTTATGCTCACCATAATAAGCCATGTTCGGGCAGGGTTAGGGCCCATTCCACAAGAGCTTTGGCTTCATTGGTGGCTTTTTGGAAAGGTGTGAACTCCAGAAGTTTTCTAGAAGCAGCGGTTTGGTCCTCAGGACATACCTTTACAAAGCACTATAATCTGAATTCCTTCTTCAGGTCCAGAACAACCTTTACCACGATCATTCTCCAAGGTCTTCTGGAGTCTTTAATTTATTAGCCTCTTTCCTTTTTAGTTTTTAATATATGGTTGTCTACCCAAGTAGCTTAAGCTGATCTGTATGTTGAACACAGCACAGTTGAACTTGCCATAATAGATCATTGTTGTAGTGGCCATTCCTCTTTCCTGCCTCCTTTATTTAACTTTTTTTTTCCTTTTATATTACCATGGTGTGGATGTGTGTACCAATGTGTGTATAGATTACTGTTGGTTTGGTTTTCTAGCATTATTATTTCATGACTCTTGCTTCCCTTTATTCTAGGCAAAAAAACTGTAGAGATTTGTGCTGTTGTCTTTTATGGAGCTCCCCACAAACTCTAGATAGTGTGCAAGGAAGGTGCTCAAACGCTTTGAAAGCTGGCTGGTCATGAGGGCTAGGACCCATATAGCTCAGACTACTGCAACAATTATATATTAGAACATCTACCGTTATGATAAATTTACTTGCACAGCTTGTACTGTCTTGTCAGCAGGTTGGTCTAAATGAAGAGTCTTCCCTTGTCATTATCTGTGTTAAATGATTTGTTAATGTATTGGTTTCATTTGTGTAGCTTTGTGTCTTGTTTCTCATTTAACTCCTAGTAAGTTGGGACATTGCCTTATATAGTGTCATAATTACCAGCTGTCTGGAATGATGACACAGCTGTCAGTATGCTGACTTGCTTTCTTAAGCTGTATTATTTTCTTAAAGCTTTAACCTATTAATTTAGAGCCACCAATGTAGGTAAAGCCTCGTCCATAATTAGTGAATGACAGAAGTAAGCAAGAAAGTGTATATTTAAAGTGGATTTATTATTATTTAGTATGGTGTTGTGGTAGCTGATTTACTAATAATTTTCCATTGTACTTCTCAGCATGCCACAGGAAGAGTACTTTGCAGCAAGAAATTCTTAATGGTGAAGTACAGAAATCAATGATGTACCATAGAAAACAAATCTTTAAGATGTAAAGCGTATAAAAACTCAGTGAAACTCAAGAAATCCTTCTGTTTCATTAAGGGTACAGTGGAATGTTAATTTATGTAGTCACATATTTTATTCATATTAGTATTGTGTTTTGTTCGTATAAGTAGTAATCATCATTTGTGAAAAGCTATGAACTTCATTGCAGAGAGAAGAATGTAAAAACAAAACTTTGTTAGCAAGCAAAAATTGACACTGTTAGGAAGAAACACTCATGCTGGCATAATTTGCGTTAATGCTTTTGTCAGCCGTAATATGCACTGCAAAGTAAACTTTAGCAATATATTTTATTTTGTCTTCACAGTTACTGCAGCAGTGTGATAATGAAGAACTAATGGAATTGGCTCTTCCTAGGCTGACTCAGTTCATTACTGTGTATGAGTTTCTGCTGATGAAGGTAAACGTGTTCTGTGCAGTCTGTTTTTAATTCAGTTTGAAACAATTAAGAACTGTTTATTAACATTTTTACAGAAATGTGCGGGCATTAATTGCATATCACTCTGTTGCATATGCTATTCTTTATGCATGCACACTGATATTGAGGAGCAGCATTGCAGTATAATTAAAATCATTTATTTTTAAACAGAGCTCTTTGTTTTAAAGTAAAGCATTGCAATAAAATGTCATGTACAGAAGAACAAAGTAATCAGGAGTGTTACTACTCGAGTGATTATATGTAGTACATTGTTTCTTAAGGGATGAGGTCAGCTTCCATTAGGTGTCTTAAACAGGACTGATTGAGATGTTGACATTTAAGCTTTCCTTTGAGAGCTCTAGCTAAGTGCAAAGGAAATATGAATGCATTTCTGATTATAAACTAGCAATGAGTGTAATGTTCATAGTTGGGTCTTTGTTATATCGTGTATGTCTGTTTCTGTATCTGTACTGAGGCATATTTAGTTATTCCATGTATTTATGTGGTAGAGAGCACACATAGTGATGGCCTTAACAATAGACAGGAATCTAGACTGTTTCAGATACTGGGAGGGGACAGTAATCCTGCTTTTAATACTTAGTTAAAAAAAGAGAGAGGGAGGGGGGGCACTGGTATATTTCTAAGATGATTATTACACAGAGCTGATGTGTTCAGTAATGATCCCAGGTGATTTCTATATCTAGGTATTTAATTTTCTCCCCCTCCCTGTTCCACTTTGTCTTGCCAGTCTTGGGAGCAAGAGCTAGATCCTTTCATGCCAATTAAGAGCCCAGTGGCCCACTTGTACCCTGCCTGGAGAGCCTAATCATCTCATTAATTCCCCTAGAGAGGTGTGAGTCAGGTAGTAGGGAGTAGTCCAGACTACCAGACCTGGTGGAGCCCCTCCTTCGCTTTGATCTCCCAGTCCCTGTTGTAGCTCATTAGAGTTCTGTTAGTGCTGCCAACCTTGGGGGGGAAATGTTTGCTTCTGCATGTATGCTAATCCCTGGCCCCTATGCAGCATTTGTTTTGTAGCCTTGAGCTTTATTACCCAAGCAGTGAGCCAAAACCAACTCCCTCCTTCCAGAATGGCTGAGCTGACAGCAGGCCCTCACTCCGCCCTGCTCCATCCAGCACTTCTGCCCCTAATAGAACATGGGTCATCAGGGCCACACTCAGGTCTTCATTTCTTTGTGCTTTGAGAGTGGGACATTACTTAATTTTACATTTGTTAACTAGGTAGGTTGGTTAGTCAGAACCTTCCGCAGACGTAGCCTGCATCACCAGCCAAATAACATTGATACTAACAAATGAGACAGAAATAATAATATAACCAGTTTAAAAGAAGGAAGTAGTGCCAAAAAAGTCACCAGTAACCTCCAAAAGTACAGACACCACTGAAGAAAGTTGCTTTTCTACAAGAAGGATTCGTTTGTTGGTGCTTTCTTCAGTGCTGTCTCTGCTTTTGGAAATAATAATATAATTTACTCTGAAATGGAGACATTAAGGCTACAAACTGTGCTGTAGTTTGCAGTCAAATATGCATAAGCTGGAATCCTGTTAGTGAGTATGTGCATAATAAACATTATGAAGACACAGATGTTCATCGTGTTACCCTGCTGCAGTCATCACACTTGGGTTATCCTGTCGTCAGGCGGTCCCGCAGTCGGCCGGAATTCCAAAGTCTTGGTCCGGCGTCGGTTGCTGTCGCCTCTTCCCTGACGTCAGTGCGCCAGGGGTATATATAATGCAACCAACACCATTTTCTTTAGTCTTTCTTGCTGCGCGGTGCCCGAAGCAGAAGCAGTTCGCAAGTGCCGGTCGGCCGACTCCTGAGATTTTCGAATTTCAGACCGAAGTCTTCTATAAAGCTAAGTACCCGTTGGAAACTTTTCTTGCCTCAGACCGATGTCAGAAAAAGTTAACAATTGTATTTCTTGTGGGAAGCAAATACCTCATAAGGATTTTCATTCTTATTGCATACCTTGCCTAGGCCCAGACCACAACGTCACTGCTTGTCGGTTTTGTGCTAGGTTTAATAAGCGTACTATTAAAAGGCGCTTTGATTTCGCACGACACTACTTCGGTAGGAAATTTAACTACACCATGCTGTCGGAGCAACCGACTACCGGCGTGCACAAAAAATGCAAGGATAAGGACAGACAGCCCAGGCCTAAGCCAGATTCCGAGGCCTCGGCTGAGCCGGTCTCCGGTTCTCCGGTGCTCAGTGAGGCTCCGACGCAGCCCCTGACTACCGCAGATCTGGAACCCGAGACCGCTACGGAATTTTTGGTGGAATGCACCAGGCCGACGCAGCCATTTAGTTCAGGCCCTTCCGACGACATTGCTACAAAGGACGTCGGTGCTACAGAAACACCATCGGTTTCTGGAGGTGTTTTCAGACCGACGATCCTCACCATTAAAACGTTTTCTAAGACGAGGACTCCTACTAAATCTAAAAGGACTGCACTTCACTCTCCTGTTCAAGGCCCCATGCCTAAGAAACAGATGCTCAAAATGGCTAAAGATTTGATTTCTTTAATCAGGGGTTCCCCAGCTCCCTCCTGACAAAAGGCCTAGACAAGAGGAAGATTTTGCATCCTCTGAACAAGTGTCCATTTCTTCAGACTCCTCTGAGGACCAAGATTACTCCTTCTCTCCTTATGAAGATTCTGATGCTGAGGAGTCTATTCCCTCAGCTTCTCCTCCTGAAGACTAATCCTTCGGGGAAACTTTACACACTATGAGGGAACATTTTCACTGGGAAGGTCAGGACTACTCTGACTCGAAGAAAAGGCTCAGAGAGTTTCTTTTACTTCCCCAACACAGACCACTTGCCATCCCACCAGTTTTGGACATTGTGGATGATGTTTACTTAGAATCCAGTTTCAACCCAGACTCTCTACCTCCTGCTCCGGCTAAGCCTGACAGATACTATAGAGTGCCTGATTCCCACAAATTTCTTTACAAAAGCCCTGTAGCTGATCCAGAGGCTATCTCCCAGGGTCCCAAGGGGGCTAAGGCTTCTATGGCTAATAACCCAGTACCTTCTGAGAGAGATTCCAGAGCACTAGACAGGTGGGGGAAAAAGGTTTACACCTCAGCCACACTAGCTATGAGGGCACTGAATTGCCAATTTCACATGCTTAAGTATCAGCAATTCCTAATCTCTCAGTTAAAGCAAAGAATAACCACTCTCCCTCAACAATCTGAATTGAATGAAGTACAAGATCTGTTACACGCCACTGAGCAGGTGGGCAAACATACCTTACAGTGTGGGTTTGATTCTCTGGAGGCCTCCTGCAGAGCAGCTGTCACTGGGTCTGTTATATGTAGGCATGCTTGGTTAAAGGAACAAACTCTGCCTGATCATGTTAAAGCAAAACTACTAGATGCTCCCTTACAGCAGGATGTTCTTTTTGGAGTTAAAGCAGAAGAAGTTTTAAAGAAAATGGAGGATAAGGCAAAATGCAGACATTCAAAGATTTCCTACAGGTACAACCCCCTCGCTTCAGCAGAAACTGGCCAACAAAAAATTGGTCCTTTCCAGCTTCTGACAGACCACAGAGGGGTAAATACAGACGCCCAAGGGGCAGAGGACAACCACAAGCCCAGTATAAACCTCGCCAATGGGGCATTACAACACAGAAGGGAGGAGAAGACAGGTCCCAATCCACTAGAAGGCAAACTCAATGATTTGCACCTCATGTGGCCAAGCAATACTCTCTTGACAGCCCCCTTGGGGGGAAAACTAGCACTTTTTGCAGACAACTGGCACATTGTCACAAAGGACAAATGGGTCCTAGCCATAATTTTATGAGGATACAGATTCCACTTTCACACCTTGCCAATGAAAAGAGGAATGCCAAACCTGCCACAAAATCAATGGGCAGAGGCACAAAAGCAAATTACAGCTCTCATGGACATGAGAGCCATTCAACTGGTAACTACTCGAGAGCAAGGCCAAGGATTTTACTCAAGACTCTTTCTAGTGCCCAGAAAGGACAATGCTTGGAGACCAATTCTGGACCTTTCAATTCTAAACACTTACTTACAAGTACCCAAATTCAAGATGCTAACACTACAGCAGCTACTTCCCATGTTGGGCAAGGAGGCATGGCTAGTAACGTTGGACCTCAAGGAGGCATACCTGCATGTCCCTATCAGACAAAGTTGCAGAAGATACCTCCGTTTCATTGCAGGTTCAACCCATTACCAATTCTCTGCACTGCCCTTTGGCTTATCTACTGCGCCCAGAATCTTCACAAAATGCCTGGCACCAGTAATTGCATACTGCAGACAAAGAGGAATTCAAATATAGCCATACCTGGACGACTGCCTCATCCAAGCAGAAAGCAAAGACATTCTCTTACATCATCTGGCCTTTGTAAAGCATCTACTAAACTGCCTGGGGTCCACAGTAAACGAAAAGAAGTAAAAACTAGTACCCTCACAAAAAATGACATTCCTGGGTGCCAGCTTGAATACAACGGCCCAGAAGGCTTATCTTACACCAGACAAGCAACTACAACTGACTCAATATTTCAAGACAATGGCAACAAAGACCCAATTAACTGCAAGAAAAATTCTGCAGGCCTTGGGCTTCATGGCATCTTGCATACTAATAATACCATTTGCAAAGCTGCATATGAGGAAATTACAGTGGTATCTAAAAAGCGTATGGTCTCAACACAGCCACAGCTTGGACACAATGATGTCTCTCATTCCCTGCCTACAACAGGAATTTCTATGGTGGTCACAGGCATGTCACCTCAACAAGGGTCAGCCTTTCACCTTGCCCCCAGCCAGGCAAACTATCACAACAGATGCTTCAGATTACGCCTGGGGGGGGCACACATGGCAGGGCAGTGCGTTCAAGGCGTATGGACTGCAGATCAAAGGAATCTGCACATCAATCAAAAAGAGATGCTAGCTGTACAGAAAGCTCTGACAGCCTTCAAGGATCTATTGCATCCAGGACAACTGACAGTAAAGACGGACAACACCACAGTAATGTGGTACATAAACAAACAAGGGGGTACGCATTCCTACCCTCTATGCAGGCAAGCAATGATCTTATGGAACACAGCTCTGGCTTACCAAGTTCAGTTACAAGCTCAATTCCTGCCAGAACAGAAGAACACATTGGCAGACGACCTCAGCAGAAACATCAAGGATCCCCACGAGGGGAAACTAGATCCACAAATATTTGCAATGATAACTCAAAAATCGGGCCTTCCAGACATAGACCTGTTTGCCAGTCCTCAAAACTATCAACTGACAAAATTTTGTACAAGGACATTTCACCATCAAGCTTGGAAAGTGGACGCACTCTTTTTCAGTTTGAAAAACTTGACAGTATATGCTTTCCCTCCATTACCTCTCCTCACAAAGGTTCTTCTGAAAGTCAAAAAGGAGAGACCACGACTGATTCTCATAGCCCCAGACTGGCCACACCAGCACTGGTACCCGCTATTGAGAAATATGGCCCACAGCCCGCCATGGATATTGCCTCAAATCCCCCATTTGCTCACACAACAAAGCAATCAGATTCTACACAGCCAGCTCAAAACTTTAAATCTGGCTGCATGGCAAATCTACTAAACATCCAACCAGCTCCTCTTTCCCAAGCAGTTCTGGATGTTATTCTGGAAGCCAGCAGACCAAGCACCAGCAAGGCTTATTCGGACAAATGGAAAAGGTTTTGTGCCTGGAACCAAGCTAAAGGACAAGACACAATTTAGCCTCACATGCCTCACATTCTACAGTATTTAGCTGAGATGTTGCACAAAAGACTTTCTTTTCCTCCATTAAAATCCATGCTTCAGCTATTTCAGCTCACTACAACACGGATCCACCTTTATTTTCACATCCTCTTCTAAGGCAGTTCCTCAGAGGGGCAAAAAACATTAGACCACCCAGGAGAGCTCCTACACCAACATGGGACCTCAATTTTGTTCTGTAAAAACTAACGCTACCTCCCTTTGAACCAGCTTTCTCTGCAGATCTTCAGTTCCTATCATGGAAGACTGCCCTGCTGCTAGCAATAACTTCAGCTAGAAGAGTCTCAGAGCTACAGGCACTAATGGCAGTGGAACCTTTCCTCATTTTTCATCAAGACAGAGTTTCTCTACGAACTAATCCTTCCTTTATGCCTAAAGTGGTTTCCAGTGTGGCTTTAAATCAAACCATCCACTTACCCACCTTCTTCCCAAATCCACAGAACACCACCTTCTTCCCAAATCCACAGAACAAAGGTGAGAGACTCCTGCATTCCTTGGACATTCACAGGCAACTTCGTTACTACTTGGACAAAACTAAGGCTTTCAGAAAATCTGACCAGCTCTTTGTATCCTATGCTACAGCTTCTCAAGGGAAGGCTATATCAAAACAAACCATTTCTAAATGGATAGGTCATTGCATATGTTTCTGCTATGCCCATCATGGGAAACCAGTCCCTGCTACCATTAGGTCCCACTCTACCAGGGCAACAGCTACTTCTACAGCCTTTCTCAGGGGGGTTCCAACCAAGGAGATTTTAGAAGCTGCAACTTGGAGTTCAGTACACACCTTTACCAAACACCATCACTTACCTCTTTACTCTAAGACCAGGGTGGGCTTCGCCACTGCAGTTCTGCAGGGCTTTATAGCCTCCACTAACCCGATCTGATACCTCCCCCCTTCCTTAGCTTTGGGATTCAACCCAAGTGTGATGACTGCAGCAGGGTAACACGATGAACATAGTACAGTTTTGT
Source organism: Protopterus annectens (assembly GCF_019279795.1). NCBI lineage: Eukaryota > Metazoa > Chordata > Ceratodontiformes > Protopteridae > Protopterus > Protopterus annectens. Next base: position 865,647,982 of record NC_056737.1, on the reverse strand, counting down.
ACCTACCATAAATGTAGATGTTCGAGTGTTCACCCTGCTGCAGTCCAGGTTACCCTCCCTCCATCCCCTCTGATCTACTGGCTAATTCTCTTCAATACCTTACTGATGTATTTGCTTATAGCTGAAGGGATTTTGTGTTTGTGCAGAGGTTACACCATTTGGTACTAATTTCTGACCACCTTTTTGGGGGCACCTGACATCTGGGGCAAGAAAAACTGAAGAAAATGGCGTAGGTTGCATTATATATACCCCTGACACACTGACGTCAGGGAAGAGTCGACAGCAACCAACGCCGGACCAAGACTTTGGAATTCCGGCCGACTGCGGGACCGCCTGACGACAGGATAACCCAAGTGTGATGACTGCAGCAGGGTGAACACTCAAACATCTACATTTATGGTAGGTACAAAACTGTACTTTGGGAATATTTCATAGTCCAGTAGTACATACATCGGTACACAGAGTAATCCTTGTAAGAAAATAGGCAGAACTGAGCTCCTTATTCAGATGCATCTGTGTTTCTGGAGGCTTTTTGGGACTGGCTCATCTGCATCCCTCTCCAAATTCCCTCATAGATCTCATGGCACAGAGGGCATGGAAGGACCCTGAAATTATAGAACCAGTTCCCAAAAAACTGACAAGACTTTTAGTAGCCCCAAAAGATAGGAAGCAATGGACAGAAGGACCCCCTTTAGATGTCACAGTAGTAGCAGCTGTCTGAGGAGAGTTCTTCTGTCCATCCCCCAGCAAAGAGTCATAGGTGTTGGACAGATTAGGGAAACTGGTATATGCTTCAGTGACCTTTGTTTTCAGACCACTGAACTACCTTGCGATCTATCTTGCTGTTTTAAAAATAGTGACTCTCCAATAAAATGTAACTTTTTGGACAGGTAGAACTTAAGTTACCTACTTTCACATCTAACTTATCCAGTGCACACCGCAGTGTTTAGGATAAACCAATTTTTTCATCTTACCTTTAAGTATCCCTGTAACTAGCACTTGCTCTAATACCTGCTGGAATGCACTAGGAAGCCTTAAACTGATACAAGCACTCAACTCTCCTTGTTAATAAGGAGAAATTAATCGTAGGCACTAAACAGCCTATAATTGCAAAATACCTTGCTAAGGCAAGGGAAAACAGCTCCTGCACTTTACAAAAAAAGCACCGAACCAGGCATGTCCAAGGGTCAGCTTCTGGTGATTTCTCCTGTCTACCTGGTTAATCTGGGCATAATGGGGCAGTGCAGCAATTGCCTCATGTACACAGACAACCCTCTCCTCCTACCACCCAACACTACAACCTGTGAGAAATGCACTTACATAGCCAAACTGGAAGCAAAGCTCTCTCCACCCAAGACTGTGCTAGACAGTCAAGAGGAGAAGGTTAACACCCACACTACACCTCAAGCAACACATAGCCCTTCTAAACCCACACCACCAACACCCACACATAGCAACATTAAATCCACATATGCGGAGGCCCTTAACTGTAACCTGCCCAAGCAACAAGGACCTCCAAAGCTGAAACACAAACAAACACCAATCACAACCAAAGTGTCAAATAGCTCACAACACCAGTGTGCCACCCAGCAACAGCCCCTAAGACATGACAACGTACCTAACACTTTAGTCTTAGGTGACTCTATAGTCAGGCACACTGATGTCCCACTCACCAGGCTGAACAAGGAGAAAATTACAGTCAGCTGCCTGTCGGGTGCCAGGGTTTGCCACATAACGCATGCACTCAAGTCACTCCACAACAAGTACAAATATGACTCTGTCATTGTCCATGTTGGAGTGAATGACTTGAGACATACCTCTCTGGACTACATGAAAAGAGACACGGAGGAGCTCTCAGATCATGTGGCCCAGGCAGGTATGACCCAAGCCTGAGTAGCATCCTGCCTTCGCCCAGAATGATACCACAATATAAGGACAATATGATTGACTTCAACAATTGGCTAAGCTTCTGGTGTCATTCAAAGGGGATCCAGTATCTGTCTGGCTGGGACGACATGATCGATAGACCATGATGCTTTGCCAGAGATGGTCTGCACCTGTTGCCCCTGGGATTCAGATTACTGGCTAAGGCTCTTGCCACCTCTATAGTGCCTTTTTTAGGCAAAGTTCAAAGGACAAAACCACCACCGTAACAGGTACAAACATGCAAATTCTGAAGGTAATGCTACTCAATGCTAGAAGTCTAAACCTCAAAATGCACTCTCTCGAGGCACTCCTAAAAATAGAGAACATCGATATCTGTGCAGTAGCTGAGACCTGGTTCAAGGCTCCAGAGAGCACCCCTGCAATACCAGGCTACAACTCTTACCACACTTTTTGGCCACCAAACCAGGACCGAAACACTAAAAGTGGAGGAGTGTCCGTATGCACACCACCAGGCTAGTTGCCCAACACAATGCGTCTGAAATTCTCCAGGTGCAACTAACACTGGGTAAGACTGCAATCCAAATTGTAGCTTGCTACAGATCCCCCACCATGCCCCAAGATTCTCACTACACCTTTCTAAACATACTGGAAAATATTAAGATACAACCAAGCACCCTAATACTGGGTGATTTCAACTACCCTGCCATTAACTGGGAAAACTACCAACACCTTTGCCCAACGGTTCTTGGAATTCATAAATTCTAGTGCCCTGGATCAACTAATCCATAGTCCCACCAGGGGCTCCAATGTCCTAGACGTGGTCATTACCAACATGGGAAATCGATGCTCCACACCTATGGTTACCCCCTTGGTCAGGTCTGACCATAAGCTAATCAGTCTTAACATCCACATCCCATCCCCACCCCCCCAGTAAGGAAACCTCCATAACAAACTTCTCCAAAGCCAACTTCATGCTACTCAAGTGAGACATGACAAACTTCATGACACCCATGCAGACGGGAACTGAAAGTTCGACTGCTGAATTCTACACTAAGGCACTGTACGAGCACATCCACTCATGCATGAATCGTGCCATCCCAAATAGAACCAATATGCTCTTCTCCAAAAAAAAGTGAACCAATATGGCGGTCCCCTACCATAAACAGACTTTACAACAAAAGGAAGAAACTGTTGCAGAAAAGAGGAAAATCCCAGGATGCAAAAAACTCCCTTACCAGCCTCAGTAAGAAGCTGAGATCCCTCATAAAATCCTCCAAAGCTAGTTACGAAAATAAAATTGCCAAAGATTCCAAAGACAACCACAAGGCATTCTATAACTATTTCAAGAATCTAAATGGCAATGCTCAGATCTGCTCTGAGCTACAACAGAATGGTATTAAATATACTGATCCCAAGGATATTGCCAATATCTTGGCAGATCAATTCAGTGCCAACTTCACCCCCCCCCCCTCTCACCCCCTAAACGGCCCATCTCAATACCAGAAGATTGCCAAATTTCGGTAATAATGGCCACACAGGTAAAAAATTCACTCTCCAAAGCTAAGAATACAATCATCCATGGGACCAGATGACATCCCGTCCTGTGTACTACATGAACTACAAAATGAACTGGCACCTCACCTAAGTGTCATGTTTAATCATAGCCTCACCTCAGACTTCGTGCCCACTGAGTGGCACACAGCTACAGTTATCCCACTCCACAAGGGGGATCCACCTTGGATCCCGGGAACTACCGCCCCATCAGTCTGACGAGCCTGATCTGTAAGGCCGTGGAACATATTATCATGGAACTTATAAACAAAGACATTGGCAGCCTTCAAATACTGGACCCCACCCAGTTTGGGTTCGTGAAGGGCCGATCTTGACTCCTGAACCTGATTGACTTGTTTGAATCAGTCTCTAGAGCCGTGGACGAGGGTAAGGCGGGTCCACACAGCCTATCTGGACCTCGCCAAGGCCTTTGACACCATCCCCCACTCTGGAATCATAGATAGACTTACTAAGCTGGGCATTAATCTCTACGTCACTTGATGGGTTGCCAACTGGATTACTGACAGAACCCACACTGTAAAAGTAGCCGACTCCAAATCCAGCTCCAGACAAGTGACAAGTGGATACCTCAGGGTTCAGTCCTGGGACCGCGCTCTTGTTTGGCATCTACTTCTCTGAAGTACAGGCCAACACAAAGGGACTCTGGCTAACAAAGTTCACAGATGACTGCAATCTGGGAGCCATTATTGACTCCCCAAATGATATGGATACTCTACAAAAGGGCCTTACAGAAACAGATGCTTGGTGCCAGAGCCATGGGCTCAAGCTCAATGCCAAGAAATGTATAGTTATCCTCTTTGGGAAAAAACATGTACTCGTGAATTACCACATAGGTGGCAGTACATTAAACACCGAAAGTGTGATAAGAGACTTAGGGACACAGGTGAACAGTGGTCTCACCTTCGATAACCACATCGCCACAACAGTCAGGAAATCCTTCTATGTGGCACACCTCATCACTAAGGGCTTTTCATCCAGAAAAAAGGAAGTCATTGTCCCACTGTACTCATCTCTCATTAGACCCATTATAGAATACAATGCCCCGTTTGGTATGTACCTCTGAAGACATCTGCAACAACTGGAAAGGCCGGAGAAATACCTCACTAAAAGAATCACAGGCCTAAAGCAGATGCCCTATGCTGACCGCCTTAAACCTCCAGCTGTACTGTGTCGCATATCGTCTACTCAGAGGCGATCTCTGCTCAACATACAAGGCCATGTCAAACCCAGAGCTGCTGGACATGCTACACTTAAAGAAATCCCAATCCCTCAGAGCCACACTCTCCAGGGATCTAAACCTTGTCATTACAATAAACAAAACATTCTGGAGGGATAGATTCCTGACCCAGAGACTCCCCAGACTCTGGAATAGACTGCCCAGACATGTCAAGCAGAACGGCTCTTTGTCCCTCTTCAAAAGGAACCTTGACGATTGGATGGGAGAAAGGAAATTCACCCTGGGGATCACGTCATTCACCCTGCTAGACAGGGGTACAGGGAAGTAAATAGTGTTGGAAGAAATAGCCAGGGAATTATTATGGCTAGGCTTGTATCGGCCCTAGGGCCGATAGCCTAGTACCAAACTATGAACCTATGCACACTTGACATGTTTTTAGAGGGACTTGATCAAGAAGCCTGCCAAGTCTCTGTCAGGTAACTTGCCTTTGGATGTCGAAAAAACAGTGCACACCCAAATGTCTACACTGTAATCTACTCTAATATAGCCGTGTGCCCTCTGTTATCCGGTGCAGCTGATGGTACAGCAAGAGCAGTTGGTACAGGCATTACCATGCCTGGATGTGGCTATGTAGTTTCACAAAAAGCTTCAAGATGTCCTTTATTCATGCCCTCTTTGATGGCTCCACTCTTTTCAGAACCAAAGTTAAAGCCGCTTACCAGGAATAAGCAAAATGATAAAACCCTGTCTGCCAAGAGAATCAGTTTCTCCACCCCACTGAGATCCTATTCCAGGAATGAAAGGGGAGGTAAGGAAATGTGGTTCAGGAAATAGCTGGGTTTTCACCATGACAGTCTTGTGGATGTCACCTTAGAGGCAGATGGGGCACTGTGGAATCAAGATTTCTGTCATTCCTTCATCAAAAAACCTTACCAGCACCCCTGAAGGCGTTACCTGGCTGCCACACTGTGGAGGCTGTTGGGGGGGCATTTAAATTTGCACCCACAAGTTTGGAAGCCATTATTTCAGATTCCTGGGTATTACATATAATCACCAAAGGCTATACCATTCCCTTTTGTATCCTCAAAAGAAAATATTAAAGATTCCCATTGTTCCACCCAATCATTTGAAATCTGTAGCAACAGAAGTTTCAGAGTTGCTAGAAAAGAGTCATCCAACAATCCCCCCCCCCCCCCCCGACAAGTTAGAATTCAGAGTTTATTCCAGGATCTTTTTAGTTCCAAAGAAGATAGGGTACATCTGGCCAGTATTGGACTTCAGCCACCTTGGTCAGTTTGTCAAACAGATGAAGTTCCAGATAATCACAGTACAGTCTTTAGTGCCTCTTTAGAGGAAGGACAACTTGATGTGCTGTATAGATCTCCAAGATGCCTACTACCATATAAAGATTCAAAGACAATCCAGGATATTTCTGTGTTTCTGGCTGGAAACCAATCATTACCAGTTCAGAGCACTGCCATTTGGCCTTACCACAGTCCCCCAGGAATTCACCAAGATTATGGCAGTGGTAGTAGCTTATCTTTGACTGCAAGGGATCTAAGACTTCCCATATCTAGACAATTGTCTCCTAACTGCTACTTTCAGGGACGTACTGCTGCAACATCAAGCATTATTACTCCATTTTGAATACTAGTTATGGATTACAGTCAGTCATGCAAAAAGCCAACTGCCTTCTACTCAGCAGATAAAATTCATAGGCTGTCGTGCAAACACAGTTCAACAAATTGCCAAAATCCCATCAGCAAGAGTGCTGCCCTTAGTACTAGTGGCTTCTTAGGTAATTCAGCATATGCATCCACAAACAAGATTGATTCATTTGTTAGGTCTGATGGCCTCTACCATCACTTTAGTTCCACTGCCGAGATATTGCCCAAGAATATTACAGTAGAATGTCTCAGTCCTGTGGTCACAGAGTCTTCAGCCCCTCCATGCCAAAATTAATTTCCCTCAAGTATGCAGAAACCATATAAGGTGGTGGGTAACCTCGCTGTCAGTTATAGAAGGGAGACCATTTTGTCCATCAGTTTTGACAAAGTACCTTGAACTGTCTTCCCCTTGAAATGCCCCCCACCCACCCTAGGAGGGAACTGTCAGTGGTTACTGTGGCATTTTAAGGGGAAGACTGTTCATGGTACTTGGTGACCTGCAGAGGCCAAACTTATCGTTAGTATTTATTTATTTAATTTACTTATTTTTTGATTGACATTTTGTTACTGGGAAAGTCCGACTGGGTAGGAGCCCATTTTCAGCTGAGGCCCAGGGAGAAAAACTCCAAAGTATTATAAAACATTTTAAGAACATTCATTTTACAGTCCTTAAAATAATACAAAAAAACAACTAAAGCTTAAATAATTACACCAAATTATACATAATATAAAAACATTGGTTAAGAATAGATGCATATTGTATGACAATGATTTAATATTTAGAGACATTTTAGCCAGTTTATAGAGAAATTAAAGGTAAGTTAGAGTAATGCAAACAGAAATTGCAATATGAAGTGAGAGAGAAGCAGGCTTATCATATATTTACAGAGAAAGTTTAGGGGAAAGAAATTGATAGAAATAAAAAAGTGAATGAAGAAGGAAGAGTAAGGAGGTTTAAGATATGAGAAGATATTCGTCCATATTTAGGGATATAGCTTATCTTTGTGTTGAGCAAGAAGAGAGCCAGCTTTTGGCTAGGAAGTCTTTCAGAATGGTTTTGAAGGATGGGAAGGAGGTTATTGACTTGATGGATACAGGTGAGAAGGCCTTAGCAACATGGTATGAGTACAGACAATGCCCAGCAGATTTGATAGTTTTGTGGACAGGTAGGCATTTTTGGTTATTGGATTGTAATAACTGACTGGGAACATAGTTGTGTAGAATGTTACTTTGTGCTGGAGACTTCAATATCCAATATTTTGGAGATGACAGCTGTCCTGCTAGTGTTGCAGGCTTTTTAGGACTATCTACTCAAGGGTGTGATATCCTTCCAAGTGAACAATATGTCAGTGATATGGTATATCAACAAACAAGGGGGAACAAGGGCATATCTACTTTGCTGGGAGTCTATATGACTGTGGCAGTGGGCAATGTCATCTTATCCTTTTCTTTTGGCAACACATATTACCAGGGCTTTGAAGTGTACTAGCAGACAAATTGAGCAGATCAATTCTACTGCCTCATGAATGGTCTCTCAAGCAGACCATGACAGTGTTGATTTTCAGCCCCTGGGGCTGTGACCTCTTGCCTTCCACTTGAACAACAAGTACAGCAGTTATATTGCCCTCATCCCTTCTCTGGGACAGTAACCCAGAGATGCTGTAGTCCACAGTTGGCCCCCAGGTATCCTCTATGCATTCTCGCCAATATTCCTCCTGAAAATCGTCATACAGGAATTCATGAAGTGCATGACCAGGGTGATCTTCATTGTCCTGTTGTGACCCTGGCAGCTTTGGTTCCCCTTCCTTTGCCTCATTTGTTACAGGTACCCTGGGTGCTGGATCCCAGTTTGAATATTCTGAGTCACCCATTCGGGATGCTTCTACTGGATTTTCAAGTCCTAAAGTGAACTGCATAGTTTCTCCAATTCTAATGATAACCAGAGATGCCAGGCTGTCTTCTTCTGTAGTTCACATAATTTCTTCTAAAAAGCAATCAACCAAAAAGACTTATAAAAGGAAGTGGAGATGGTTTTATATTTTTGGCCTTATCAAAAAGACTGGACCCCTTTTCTGCCTCCCTGCCATTGATATTGGAATTTCTTTCAGAACTTTTTCATGAAGAATCTAGTTTTATACCATCAAAGTTCAAATGGTTGCCATTTCAGTTCTGAGAAGATGGCGGCACGTTGTGCGGCAGCGGCCTCTCCAGCTCCCAATGTGTGTGTGTGTTGTGTTTTTCTTTCTGTGATTCCTTAGATGGACCATTCGAATGGGTCGAGTGTGCAGTTGACTGCAGCTAAGGTGATCATGGTATCAGTGGTGTACTTAATGTCCTTGTTGCTTTGCCTTTTGGAGTCAATGGAATTGGTGGATTCTTCATGAAGCTTGGGCCTACAGTGACAAGTTGATCGAGGCGCAAAATGTGGAAGGTGGAGGTCAGATTCTTGGCTGCCGGGTTCGGTTAAAAAGAATCGGAGTTGGATTTGTTGGGCCGGAGGAAGCTTGATTTAATTTGGAAACTGCCGAGGGTGTCAGAGATGGAGTTGATGGCAGTGTCGCTGTGGATGGAGAGGACTGAGGGAGGATCGTTAGACTGGCCATGGCTGTTCGGGCCAACAGGTAGCAGCAGTTATGTCATATGCAGTTGGCAGAAGTTAGATGTTCTTCGTGTTTCACTGTTGCAGTCATTACATTTGGGTAATCTGCTGGCAGGTTGCCCTCAGTCGGCCTGATTAACTAAGTCTTGGGTCCTGCGTTGGTTGCTGTCCCTTCTTCCATGACGTCAGGTCATCAGGGGTATAAAACATGCTGCCGACGCCATTACATCAGTCTTTCTTGCCGTGTGGTGCCCGAAGCAGAAGCAGTTCACAAGTGCCGGTCGGCCGACTCCTGAAATTTTCGTTTTCGAGTTTCAGAACCGAAGTCTTAAACTAAAAGTTAAGTACCCCGTTGGGGAAACTTTTTCTTGCTCCTTACCGATGTCAATAAAAGTTAATAATTGCATTACTTGTGGGAAAGAAATACCTCATAAGGATTTTCATTTGTACTGTATTCCTTGCCTAGGTCCTGACCACAATGTGCCTTGCTGTCGGCTTTGTGCTAAATTTAATCAACGCACGATTAAACGTCTGTATATTTTTGCTTCTAAATATTTTGGCTTAAGATTTAATTATCCAGAAATATCGTCGATTAGTAATCCGACTACCGGAATACCTAAAAAATGCAAAGAAAAAGACAGAGACAGACCGTCGAGGTCCAAAACTGATGACGACGCTTCTCCTAAGCCAGTTGCCATTTCGCCGGTACTTAGTGAGGCGCTTTCACAGCCCCTGATACCCGCTACTTCTGATTCACAGGCCTCTACTGAGACCCATTCGGAGTCTGGTATGCCGCGAAATGCTTCAATTATGGAGCCCGCGGATGTCTCTACCTTAGATGGGTCTGGAGCCGCTGTGCAGGCACCGGCTTCTGAGGGTGTTTTAAGGCCTACAGATTTGTATATTAGACCGACGCCATCTTCTAAATTAAGGCCAAAATCTAAATCTATGTCTAAAAAACTGACACTTGGGCCACATGTGCAGGCCCCTATGCCTAAAAAACAAATGATCAAAAATGGCTGAAGATTTAATTACTCTGATCAGGGGTAGCCAACCCCCTCCTTCTAAGAGGCCTAGGCAAGGCATTGATTATGAATCTTCTGAACAGGATTCTATTTCTTCTGACTCTTCTAATGAACAGGACTTGTCTATTCCTACACATGAGGACTCTGATGCAGAGGATTCCATTCCTTCTGCTTCTCCCCCTGAGGATTTTTCTTTTGGGGAACTTTACATGCCTTAAGGGAATATTCCCACTGGGAAAGTCAGGATTTCTCTGAATCTAAAAAGAGACTTAGGGATTTTCTTCTTCTTCCTCAGCATAGGCCTTTGGCTATACCTCCTGTTCTAGACATTGTTGATGATGTTTTTTCAGAATCTAGTATGACTCCTGATTCTCTGCCTCCGGCTCCTTGTAAGCCAGACCAGATACTACAGGGATGTTCTTCGTGTTTCACTGTTGCAGTCATTACATTTGGGTAATCTGCTGGCAGGTTGCCCTCAGTCGGTCTGAATTCCAAAGTCTTGGGTCCTGCGTCGGTTCCTGTCTTCTCTACCATGATGTCAGGTCATCAGGGGTGTAAAACATGCAGCCGACGCCATTTTCTTTAGTCTTTCTTGCCGCGCGGTGCCCGAAGCAGAAGCATTTCGCAAGTGCCGGTCGGTCAACTACTGAAATATTCGAGTTTGAGTTTCAGAACCGAAGTCTTCACTAAACTAAGTACCCCGTTGGGGAAACTTTTTTTTTTCTTGCTTTTTACCGATATCAGAAAAAGTTAATAATTGCATTACTTGTGGGAAGCAAACACCTGATAAGGATTTCCATTTATACTGTATTCCTTGCCTAGGCCCTGATCACAACGTGCCTGGCTGTCGGTTTTGTGCTAGATTTAACAAACGCACTATTAAGCGTCGGTATATTTTTGCATCAAAGTATTTTGGAAACAGATTTAACTACCCAGAAATGTCATCGGATAGCAATCCGACTACTGGAGTTCATAAAAAACACAAAGAAAAGGACAGAGAAAGGCAGTCGAGATCCAAAACCGACAACGAAGCTTCTCCTAAGCCAGTCGCCAGTTCGCCGGTACTCAGTGAGGAGCCTTCACAGCCCCTGATACCCGCTACCTTAGAGTCGCAGGCCTCTACCGACACCCATGTGGAGTCCAGCATGCCGCTAGAAACTCAAGGTATTGGACCAACAGATGTATCTCCCTCAGATGGGTCTGGAGCTGCTAGCAGGCACCGGCTTCTGAGGGTGTATTCAGACCTCAACATTTGTACATCAAACCGACGACCGGCGCAAAACCAAAGACAAAAGCAACTTCTAAACCTAAAAAATCGAGCAACTTCTAAACCTAAAAAATCGGCACATGAGCCACGTGCACAGACCTCTATGCCTAAAAAAAAGATAATCAAAATGGCTGAAGACCTTATTACCTTGATCAGGGGTACCCATCCCCCTCCAGATAAGAGGCCTAGGCAAGACACTGACTATGAATCTTCAGATCAGGTTTCTATTTCTTTTGATTCCTCTTCTGATCAGGAATTATCTATACCTCCCTAGGAGGATTCTGATGCTGAGGAGTCTATTCCATCTGCATCTCATAGGTTCATAGGTTCATACTAGGCTATCTGCCCTAGGGCATTTATAAGCCTAGCCAGAGTGTGTTTGGCTTTCGCCACCCATTTTAAATTAATTTTGCTATGCCCTTTTTCAAGGTTAGTATACTGTGCCTCTGTCTAACAGTGACACAGAAGTGATACCCGGGGTAAACCTACGATCTCCCATCCACTCATCAGGATTCCTCTTGAAGAGAGTCAATCAGGGACTCTGCCTAACCTGGACTGGGATTTTATTCCAGAGTGAAGGGAGCCTCTGGGTTATGAATCTGTCCCTCCAGCATGTCCTATTTATTTCAGTGCTGAGGCTCAAGCGCATAGCTCGATGGGATTTGGATTTTCTGAGGTGCAGCATGTCCATTAATTCCGGGTTGGACATGACTTTATACGTCAGGCAAAGATCGCCTCTGAGCAGGCGGTATGCCACTGAGTAGGGCTGGAGTTTCTTTAACCGAGCAGCATATGGCATCTGTTTGAGCCCTTTGATCCTCTTGGTGAGGTACTTTTGGGGTCTTTCCAGTTGCTGCAGGTGTCTGGTAAGGTACATCCCAAAAGGGGCATTGTACTCAATTATGGGCCTGATAAGGGATGAGTAAAGAGGCACGATGACCTCCCCTGATCTAGATGTGAATCCCTTCATTATTAGGTGGGCTATATAAAATGTTTTTCTAACCACTTTGGCCACGTGGTTGTCAAATGAGAGATTGCTATCAACTTGGGTCCCCAGGTCCCTAATTACTTCTTCCAGATTAATGGATTACCACCTGTGTGGTAATTTGTGGGCACTTTGTTTTTGCCAAAAAGGATGACTATACACTTTTTGGCGTTTAGCTTGAGGCCATGGCTCTGGCACCAGTTGTCTGTTTCTATGAGGCCCTTTTGGAGGATGCTTGTGTTGGCTGGAGAGTCGATTATGGCGCCTAGTTTGCAGTCATCTACGAACTTGGTCAGCCACAGTCCTTCCGTGTTGGCCTGTACCTCCGAGAAATATATACTGAACAAGAGAGGTCCCAGGACTGAGCCTTGTGGGACGCCACTTGTAACTGGTTTGGAGTCTGACATGGCTCCAGCAATTCTAACCATGTGGGTTTTGTCCTTGAGCCAGTTTGCAACCCATCTAGTGACATAGGGGTTTATATTTAAGCTGGTGAGCTTATCTATAGTGCCCGAGTGGGGTATTGTATGGGAGGCTTTTGCGAGGTCCAGGTAGGCTGTGTGGACCACCTTCCCCTCGTCAATGGCTTTGGTGACTGTTTCAAAGAAATCGACCAGGTTTAAGAGGCAGGATCTGCCCTTAACAAAGCCGAACTGGGTAGGGTCCAGTGTCTGTAGGTCCCCAATATCTTTATTTATGAGGTCCATGATGATCCTTTCCATAGCTTTGCAGACCAAGCTAGTCAGGCTTATGGGGCGATAGTTTCCAGGATCCGTTGAGGCACCACCTTTGTGGAGAGGGACCACTGTTGCTGTACGCCACTCTTTGGGTACATATCCTGTAGTAAGGCTGAAACTGAACAGTAGTTTTATGTTTGGGTTTAGGTCTTCTTGGAGTTCATGTAGGATGCAGCCCGGGACCCCGTCTGGTCCCATTGATGCTGTGTTTTTTGCTTTGGAGAGGGTGGCTCTTACCTGAGCATCTGAGATGTCAGGGGGGCAGCACTCTGCTAGGATAGATATTTGCCCTTTTGGTGGGGGGGGGGGGGTTTGTGCTGAACCTGTCAGCTAGGATGTTGGCAATGTCTGTTGGTTCGGTGTATTTTTTGTCATTTTGGACTAATTCTGAGCATATCTGGGAATTCCCACCCAGGTTCCTAACATAACTAAAGAAAGCCTTGTGATTATCCTTAGTGTCCTGTGGAGTGCCCTTAGTTTTTTGCTAATACTGATCAGAGATGCTTTCCCTTTTTGGGATTTTGCTCTATCATGTAGTAGCTTCCTCCTTCTATTGTATAGTTTGTTTATGGATGGGATCCACCAGACATGACGTCTGCCTTTGAAGGATTGGGTCTTGGTTTTATTTCGGATTGCATGATCCATGCATTCCTGAAGGTGTTCATAGAATGCGTTTATAAAGGATTCTGCGGTCTGGGCCGTATTTTCCACAGGCCAGGGGGCTTTGAAGGATTCCACCTCGGTTTTGAGGAGTGTGAAATTTGCTTTAGAGAAGTTTTTCATTGTGGTTTTCTGGGCAGGGGGTGGGGTCGGGATGTGAATATCCAGTGAGATTAGTTTATGGTCTGATCTTACCAGTGAGGGATACACTTCTGGTCTGGAGCATAGAGTCCCCATGTTGGTGATGATCAGGTCCAGTATGTTTTCCCCTCTTGTGGGAGTGGTAACAAGTTGTTCCATAGCATTTAAGTTTATAAATTCTAGGAACCTTTGGGCTAGGGTGTTGGAGCTAGAGTAATGCTCCCAGTCTATGTTTGGGTAGTTGAAGTCGCCCAATATAATGGTGTTTGGAGAGACCTTCATATTTTCCAGTGTTCTTAGGAAGGCCGAGTGGGGTTCCTGGGTTTGGGAAGGGTGGTCTGTAGCAGGCTATAAACTGGAAGGCAGTTTTACCCACTGTTAGTTGCACATGGATAGTCTCTGATGCTTCGTGCTGTGCCGAAACGCATGGTATGAGGTATAACCTGGTAGTGCTGGGGTGCTCTCGGGAGCCTTGAACCAGGTTTCTGTTACAGCACAGATATCGATGTTCTCCATGCTAAGGAGAGTTTCAAGTGCGTGCATCTTGAGGTTTAGACTTCTGGCGTTGAGTAGCATTACTCTTAGTTTCTTATCCCTTGTGATACCTATGGAGGTGGGTTTGTCTTTTGAGCTTTGCCTAAAAAAGGCACTATGGGGGTAGCAAGAGCCTTTGCCAATATCCGAAAGCCCAGGGGTGACAGGTGCAAGCCGTCCCTAGCAAAGCATCATGGCTTGTCGAGCATGTCATCCCAGGCTGACAGGCACTGGATCCCCTTTGAATGACACCAATACTTAAGCCAATTGTTTAAATTGATCATCTTGTCTTCATATTGTGGCATCATTCTTGGTGAGGGTAAGATGCTACTCAAGGTCAGGGTCATACCAGCCTGGGCTACATGCTCAGAGAGCTCCTCTATGTCTCTTTTCATGTAGTCCAGGGAAATGCGTCTCAGGTCATTCACACCAGCATGGACAATGACTGAGTCATATTTGTACTTGCCTTGGAGTGACGTGAGTGCTTGTGTTATGTGGCGGATCCTAGCGCCCGACAGGCAGCTCACCGTGACCTTCTCCTTGTTCAGCCTGGTGAGCGGGACGTCAGTGTGCCTGACGATAGAGTCACCTATTACAAGTGTATCAGGTGCGTTGTTTAGCCTTAAGGGCTGTGACTGTTCGGCACACTGGCTTTGTGAGCTATGTGTTGCACGTGTTTTGTTTTGGGGTAGCGGTTGCTTGGGTATCTGCTTTGGAGGTCTCTGCTGCTTAGGCAGATTTTTATTTAGAGCCTCCGAGTATGTTTTTGTGTGTTTATGTGTTTGGTTTGCTGTCGTGGTAGGTCTATGTGAGACTGGAATTGTAGTGAGTGTGGTTTCCTTCTCCTCCTGACTGGTTACGCCAGTACTGAGTTGAGAGAGCTTAGCCTCCAGTTTGGCTATATGGTTGCATCTCTCACATGTGTTGGAATTTGTTGGGAGGAGGAGAGGGTTGTCTGTGTACATGAGGCAGTTGTAACATTGCCTCAAGATTCCCAGATTCACCAGCTGGACCGGAGAGGAGATTGACAACTGACCTTTGGACATGCTAGAATAGTATTGGGAATTCCTTTATAATTGAAAAAAGGGCCAATGGGGAACAAGGTACTCAAGGGGAGTTTGTGAGGGTGTAGTGCTTTTAATTTTTTAGTGCTGACTTATATAATTGCTTTACTGAGCAAGTGCCAGGTAACTTAAATGCAAAACGACAAACAGTAACTTTCTTTCAAGTGAAACAAGGAAATAAGTACAGTAAGCAATGCAGATATCAGTAGGGATCCACAGAAGCGCTGAAAAGCCGCGTTTTAGGTGGAATTAGCATTTCAGGTAAATAACAAGCAAACAACAACAAGCATACAAACAAAGCTAGATTCAGCAGGCCTGGATCTAGTCTATGCTACAGCAAAGAAGGTGCACCAATTTCAGTAAGAAACAGTTCAAATATGCAGGCACTATAAGCCTTTAACCAGAAATTCCCAGCTCAGAAGGGCAGAGTCCAGCCTCTCCTCCCAAAAGAGTGCAGACCACGAACCTTCTTAATGTAAAATAACTGGCCTGAAGCCCAAGTGCTTAAACCAGAACTAATACACTTTTAGAATAACAGACACTGAGCCCTCAATCAGCAGTTCCCAACTTAGAAGGATGTAAGCTACCTGTCTTGCCACCACAGTGCAGGCCACAAACCTTCCTAATGTAAAACAACTAGTCTGAAGCCCAAGTCCCTCCTGAGGATTATTCATTTGGAGAAACCTTGCATACTTTGAGGGAGCATTTTCACTGGGAGAGTCAAGACTTCTCAGAATGAAAAAAGAGGCTCAGGGATTTCCTTCTTCTCCCTCAGCAGAAGCCTTTAGCCATTCCCCCTGTTTTAGACATTGTAGATGATGTGTTTTCGGAGTCAAGCTTGACCCCTGACTCCTTACCTCAGGCTCCCAGTAAGCCTGACAGATATTACAGAGTCCCCTACTCACATACATTTTTATTTAGAAACCCTGCTGCTGATCCTGAAATTATTTCACAGGGTCCAAAGGGAGTTAAGGCCTCAACAGCAAAAAACCCTACCCCCTCTGACAGAGATTCTAGGGCACTGGACAGATGGGGAAAAAAGGTTTATACATCTGCAACCTTGGTAATCAGGGCCTTAAATTGTCAATTTCATATGCTTAAGTACCAACAACATGTTATGGGATTGCTGAAACAGAAAATGATGTTGATTTCAGAATGTGCAGAAAATAAAGAATTGCAGGAATTATTGCATGCAGCTGAACAAGTTGGAAAGCATACTTTGCAATGTGGTTTTGATTCTTTAGAGGCCTCCTGCAGGGCCGCAGTTACTGGATCTGTGATTAGGAGGCATACCTTGTTAAAGGAACAAAATTTGCCTGATCATGTTAAAGCTAAATTGCTAGATGCACCTTTACAGCATGATTCTCTGTTTGGTATTAAGGCAGAAGAGGTTTTAAAGAAAATGGAAGACAAAGCTAAGTCTATGCAAACTGTTAAAGATTTCTTACAAGTGCAGCCATCTAGATTCAAAGGCAACTGACTACTTACTTCAAACTGATGGCAACAAAAACCCAGTCTTCTGCAAGACAAATTCTGCAGGCTCTGGGCTTCATGGCATCCTGCATCCTACTAATTCCATATTCAAGACTGCATATGAGGAAACTTCAGTGGTACCTAAAATGTTTATGCAGTCAACATTCACACAGTCTGGAAACAATGATTCCTCTCATTCCCTGCCTGCAACAGGAGTTTCTATGGTGGGCAAAGGCCTGTCACCAAAACATGGGATGGCCCTTCACTCTACCCCCTGCCAGCCAAACCTTAACAACAGATGCATCCGATTATGCATGGGGAGCCCACATGGCAGGAAGATGCATTCAGGGCATATGGGCACCAAATCAAATGCATCTACATATCAACCAGAAAAAGATGCTAGCTGTTCAAAATTCCCTAACAGCCTTCAAGGACTTACTTCATCCAGGACAACTACTGATAAAGACGGACAACACCACAATCATGTGGTATATAAACAAGCAAGGGGGCACACACTCATACCCCTATGCAGATTAGCCATGGCACTGTGGAGCACAGCTTTGACCTACCAAATACATCTTCAAGCTCAATTCCTGCCAGGAAAACAAAACACTCTGGCAGACGATTTAAGCAGAAACCTTATGGATCCTCACGAGTGGAAACTAAATCCACAAGTCTTCAGCATGATAACAGAGAAATGGGGGAGCCCAGACATAGATCTATTTGCCTCTCCTCAACATTATCAACTGAAAAGATTCTGCACAAGGACTTACCACAGACAAGCATGGAAAGTGGACGCCCTATCCTTCAGTTGGAAAAACCTATCAGTTTATGCCTTTCCTCCTCTGCCTCTTCTACCGAAGGTCCTCCCAAAAGTCAGACCAGAAAAGCCAAAGATGATATTAATTGCCCCAGACTGGCCCCGCCAATACTGGTACCCAATCCTAAGGAACTTGTATCAATACCCAGCTTGGACCTTGCCTCAAAAAACACAACTACTGTTCCAGCAAAACAATCAGATCCTGCACAATCAACTACAGACTCTGAACCTGGCAGCATGGCTAATCCGGTAATCATACAAACGACACCTCTCAGTAAAACTGTGATGGATGTAATTTTGGAAGCCAGAAGGCCTAGTACTAGAAAATCTTGTGCTGACAAATGGAAGAGATTCTGTGCTTGGAATCAAGCACAAGGAACTGATACAGCAGAACCACATATTCCTCAGATATTACAATACTTAACTGAGATGCTTGACAAAGGCCTAACTTTCTCATCAATCAAAATCCATGCCTCTGCCATTTCGGCTCATTACAATACAGAGCCACCAATCTTTTCTTATGTGTTGGAAAAGCTCACCCTGCCTCCATTTGAACCAGCTGCTACCGCTGATATAAAGTTGTTATCATGGAAGACAGCTCTGCTACTAACAATTACTTCAGCAAGAAGAGTTTTAGAGCTACAGGCCCTCATGGCTGTAGAGCCTTTTATCATATTTTACCCAGACAGGGTGTCTCTGAGGACAAATCCTACTTTTATGCCTAAGGTCGTTTCCAGTGTGGCTCTTAACCAAAAAATTCATCTGTCAACTTTTTATCTAAATCCGCAGAACAAAGGATAGAGAATTCTGCATTCCTTGGATGTACACAGACAGCTAAGAGTCTACTTGAGCAAGACTAAAGCTCTAAGAAAAACTGAGCAATTACTAGTGTCACATGCTGCAGGATCAGAAGGGAAGGCTATTTCAAAGCAGACCGTTTCAAAGTGGATAAGCCATTGCATCCGTTTCTGCTACTTACACCATGGCAAACCTGTGCCCAAGGGCATTAGGTCTCACTCCACCAGAGCTGCAGCTACTTCAGCAGCCTTTCTCAGAGGAATACCATCCAAGGACATTCTAGAGGCTGCTACTTGGAGTTCTGTTCACACCTTTACAAAGCATTACCATTTGCCACTCTACTCTAAGTCCAGGGCAGGCTTTGCCACTGTAGTGCTGCAGGGCCTTATAGCCTCACCTAATGCTGTTTAGCTCCAGCCTCCCAACCATAGCTTTGGGATTCTACCCAAATTTAATGACTGCAACAGTGAAACACGAAGAACATAGTACAGTTGTGTACACTTACCATAAATGTAGATGTTCGAGTGTATTCACTGTTGCAGTCCAGATTACCCTCCCTCCATCCCCCTGTCATTCTACAGTTTACCTTTCCTTCTCTATCTTCTACAACCTATGTGGTGTATTTGCTTGTAGATGAAGGTAAAGTTTATATTGATTCATGTAGATATATAAATATATATATATAATATTGCTACCTTTTTGGGGGCACCTGACATCGGGGGCAAGAAAAACTAAAGAAAATGGCGTCGGCTGCATGTTTTATACCTCTGATGACCTGACGTCATGGAAGAGAGGACAGCAACTGACGCAGGACCCAAGACTTTGGAATTCATGCCGACTGAGGGCAACCTGCCAGCAGATTACCCAAATGTAATGACTGCAACAATGAATACACTTGAACATCTACATTTATGGTAAGTGTACACAACTGTACTTTCCTGACTCCCACAACTTCCTTTTCAAGAATCCTATTGCTGATCCTGAAACCATTTCTCAGCGTCCCAAGGGCATTAAGGCCTCTACTGCTAAAAATCCTACCCCTTCTGATAGAGATTCCAGGGTGCTGGATAGATGGAGTAAGAAGGTTTACACATCAGCAACCTTGGCAATCAGGGCTTTAAACTGTCAATTTCATATGCTTAAATATCAACAGCATGTCATGGGACTACTTAAACAGAAAATGATGTTAGTCTCTGACTGTGTGGAAAATAAAGATTTGCAGGATTTATTACATTCAGCTGAACAAGTTAGAAAACATACTTTGCAATGTGGTTTTGATTCCTTGGAGGCCTCTTGCAGGGCTGCTGAAACTGGATCTGTGCTAAGAAGGCATGCTTGGCTCGAAGAGCAAACTCTGCCAGACCATGTTAAAGCAAAATTGTTGGATGCTCCTTTACAACAGGACCGCCTCTTTGGTAATAAGGTTGAAGAAGTGTTAAAAAAGATGGAAGATAAAGCTAAATCTATGCAAACTGTGAAAGATTTCTTACAAGTGCAACCTCCAAGATTTAGAAGGCACTGGCCTACTAAGAACTGGTCCTTTCCAGTCCCTTCGAGAACCGCTCAAGTCAAATCAAGACATTCCAAAGGCTCCAGGTTTCAGTCACAAGGAAGTTTTAGAACAAAACAATGGGGTGCCTCCACCTCCAAATCTGGAAGCAACAAGGCACCTCCCTATGGTAAACAGCCTCAGTGACTTCCCTCTACAATCACCAAGCACTTACCTTTTAGCCGCCCCTATAGGGGGAAAACTGGCACTTCATGCATGAAACTGGCAACTTATTACCCAGGACAAATGGGTTTTAAATATAGTATCCCAGGGATACAGATTTCATTTCCACACGTTGCCAATCCCAAACGGATGGCCAGATCTGCCACCAAGTCAGTGGGCAGAGGCCCAGAAACAAGTGCTGTCCCTCACGAACATGGGGGCTATTCAACCAGTACCAGAAGAGGAAAAGGGACAAGGTTTCTATTCCAGACTTTTCCTGGTACCCAGAAAAGACAAATTATGGCGTCCAATTCTGGACTTATCCACTCTAAACACATTTCTGGACATTCCAAAATTCAAGATGCTGACTCTTCAACAGTTACTACCTATGCTAGGCAAAGATGCCTGGTTGGTAACTCTAGACTTAAAAGAGGCTTACCTGCATATCCCAATCAGGGAATCTTGTAGAAGATACCTCCGCTTCAGAGCAGGCTACTTGCATTACCAGTTCTCTGCACTGCCCTTTGGCTTAACTACTTCGCCCATGGTCTTCACAAAGTGCCTGGCACCAGTAATTGCATTTTGCAGACAAAGAAATATTCAAATATATCCATACCTGGACAATTGACTAAGTCAGGCAGAAAACAAGGACATTCTTCTAAAGCATCTGGCGTTTGTAAAAAGAGTTCTAACTTGTCTAGGGTACAGCATAAACTAAACAAAATCACAACTGGTACCCTCTCAAAAAATTAAATTCCTGGGTGCAAGCTTGAATACAACTGCCCAGATGACTTACCTTACACCAGAAAAGCAACTTCAATTGGTGACTTACTTCAAACAGGTGGCCACAAAAACCCTGCTATCTGCAAGACAAATTCTGCAAGCCTTGGGGTTCATGGCCTCCTGCATTCTTCTAATTCCATATGCAAGACTGCATATGAGAAAACTTCAGTGGTACTTAAAAAGTTTATGGAGTCAACATTGTCACAGCCTGGAAACAATGATTCCTGTTATACCTTGCCTGCAACAAGAGTTCCTATGGTGGGCAGAGGCCTGCCACCAAAACAAGGGACTGCCATTCACTCAACCCCCTGCCGCCCAAACCCTGACTACAGACGCATCAGACTATGCTTGGGGGGCTCATCTGGCAGGGAGGTACATTCAGGGCAAATGGAGCCCAAATCAAATGCACCTACATATCAATCAGAAAGAGATGCTAGCTGTACAGAATGCACTGACAGCCTTCAAGGACTACCTTCATCCAGGACAACTAATGATAAAGACAGACAACACCACAGTTATGTGGTACATAAACAAGCAAGGGGGTACACATTCCTACCCCCTTTGCAGACTAGCCATGGCATTGTGGAACATGGCCTTGACCTGTCAAATACAACTACAAGCTCAGTTCCTGCCAGGAAAGCTAAATACTCTGTCAGACGAACTAAGTAGAAATCTTATGGACCCACACAAATGGAAACTGAAACCACAAGTTTTCAACATGTTGACATGCAAATGGGGGAGCCCAGATATAGATCTATTTAGCTCACCCCAGAACTATCAGTTGGACAAATTCTGCACAAGAATTCATTACAAAAAAGCTTGGAAGGTGGATGCTCTATCATTCAGCTGGAAAAACCTTTCAGTCTATGCTTTTTCCCCTCTGCTTTCCAAAGTTCTACTAAAAGTCAAACTGGACAACCCAAAAATGATTCTGATTGCTCTAGACTGGCCTCGCCAACACTGGTACCCACTTCTGCGCAATGTGTCTCACCTTCCTCCGTGGCACCTGCCTCAGATACTTTACTTACTGTCTCAGCAGAACTACCAAATTCTGCACACTCATCTCCAAACTTTGAATCTTGCAGCACGGCTAATCAACTAATTTCACCCTTGGCATCCCTCAGCAAACCGGTGATGGATGTCATTTTGGAGGCTAGAAGGCCTAGTACCAGAAAATCTTATGCTGACAAATGGAAAAGATTCTGTGCCTGGAACCAATCACAAGGAATAAGCACAGTAATGCCCAATATTCCTCAGATTCTGCAATACTTAACTGAGATGTTTCACAAGGGCCTATCTTTTTCTTCCATAAAAATTCATGCCTCTGCCATTTCAGCTCATTACAACACAGAACCTCCCCTCTTCTCTCATCCTCTGCTAAAGCAGTATCTCAGAGGGGCCAAAAATGTTAGACCTCCCAGGAGAGCACCTGCTCCTGCAAGGGACCTCAATTTTATTTTGGAAAAACTCACTCTCCCTCCTTTTGAGCCAGCTGCCACTGCAGACCTAAAATTTCTCTCCTGGAAAACAGCTTTCCTTTTAGCAGTCACTTCAGCTAGAAGGATTTCAGAATTACAGGCTCTTATGGCAGTGGAGCCTTTCATTATTTTTCACCCGGAAAGGGTGGCTCTCAGGACCAATCCATCTTTCATGTCTAAGGTGGTATCCAGTGTGGCTCTTAATCAGACCATTCATCTGCCAACTTTCTTCCCCAGTCCACAGAACAAGGGTGAGCGGATTCTGCATTCATTGGATGTACACAAACAACTTAGATTCTACTTAAACAGGACGCAATCTCTAAGAAAATCTGAACAATTATTGGTGGCATTTGCTGCAGGGGCAGAGGGAAAGGCTATTTCAAAGCTGACTGTTTCTAAATGGATAACCCATTGTATTTGTTTCTGCTATATGCACCGTGGTAAACCTATCCCCAAGGGGATCAGATCTCATTCCACCAAGGCTGCATCTACTTCTGCAGGCTTTCTCAGAGGGGTTCCTACCAGAGACATTCTAGAAGCTGCTACCTGGAGCTCAGTTCATACGTTCACCAAACATTACCATTTACCTCTCTTCTGTAAATCCAGAGCTGGCTTTGCCACTGCTGTCCTGCAGGGCCTTATAGCTGCTCCTAATGCTGTATAATTCCATCCTCCCAACCATAGCTTTGGGATTCTACCCAAATGTAATGACTGCAACAGTGAATCCCGAAGAACATAGTACAGTTGTGTATACTTACCAGAAATGTAGATGTTCGAGTGTATTCACTGTTGCAGTCCTGGTTACCCACCCTCCAGACCCCCTGTTTTTCTATTACTATACCTCTCCTTTCTTTTACTATGCTGAAAAGCCTTTTTGGTGTATTTGCTTTTGTTTGAAGGTATATTTTTGTGTTTTAAATTATATACATACATATATATATATATATATATATATATATATATATATATATTTTTTTTTTTTTTTTTTTTTGCTCCCCATTTGGGGGGCACCTGACATTTGGGACAAGAAAAACTGATGTAATGGCGTCGGCTGCATGTTTTATACCCCTGACGACCTGACGTCATGGAAGAAGGGACAGCAACCGATGCAGGACTCAAGACTTTGTTAATCAGGCCGACTGAGGGCAACCTGCCAGCAGATTTCCCAAATGTAATGACTGCAACAGTGAATACACTCGAACATCTACATTTATGGTAAGTGTACACAACTGTACTTTTTTCCTGACGGTTTTTGTTTTTGGAATCGGACTTGGTTTGCGGTGTTGGAGGGCCGAACTGGTGACTTAGGTTGCTGTGATATTGGATGGTGTGAATGAAATGGATTGCTATAGTCCATGGGATCATGCACTGTTGATGGTTGCTTATGTACCTTATGTTTGGCTCTGTCACTGTTGTTGTCATTGCTGTTGTATTTGTATGTGTTTTTTTGTTAGTTTCTGTGTTGCTATGCATCTTTTGTACATGAGCTTGGAGAAACTCCATTTCATTCAGATGTGCACTCATGTATGTCTGAATGACAATAAAGTTACTTTTGACTTTGACTTTTGATTTCAAATTTTCATGTAGGCAGTAATGATGCTTCCATTACTTCTCTTCGAATATCTAATGCTTTCCTCAAAGGGGCTTTTTCCTGAGACTTCCAATTTGGGACACAGTCCCCCAGGGGGGATGTCACAATCCTACTTCATTCATTAACTCAGAAACCCATTGAGCCAGCAGAACACCTTAAACCATTTTCCTAATTGCCATTACATCCTGTAAACAAATTTCTGAATTACAAGCGCTCTCTTGCAAGACACCTTTTCTCATTTTCACAGATACAGAGTGTCAATGAGATCTAATCCTACCTTTCTCCCAAAGGTGTCATCTGAAGCAAAGTTGAATCAATCCATTGATTTGCCAGTGTTTTTTCTCAATTTTTCTAACAAATGCGAACATATGCATTGTTTGGACATTCACAGACAACTCAGATTCTGCAGACACAGTACCAAAGACATTAGAAAATTAGATCAACTGTTTGTATCCTTTTTCCAAAGCAAAACTGGGAAATCATGTGTCAAAAGTTACATTTTCTAAGTGGCTTTCAGACTATATTTCTTTCGTCTTTGCTTTCAAAACCAGAAGTTCATTCCACTAAAGAAATTGCAACTTCGACAGCATTCATGAAGAGTCCCCATTGATGACATTTGTGCACTAGTGACTTGGCCAGTGGTTCATACATTTATATTTCATTACAAATTGGATGTGCAGTCCAGAGCTCACACATCCTTTGGTTGTACCATTCTCAGGAATGTCCTTCCTTGATACCACCCAGGTCCTTTGTAGGCAGCTTGGGAATCTGTCCCAAACTTTGAATTGGACGAAAATAGACAACATCTGATATGAAAGTTATGCACTTACCATAGTGACAGATCCATGTTATCTCTCTTTTTTTGTCCGGTTCAACATCCCTCCCTCCTTCCCTCTTCCAAATTGCCATGTACAAACTTCTGGTACTTGCACAGGCCTTGACTGAGACCCTCTGTGTTTTAGGTGACATTTCCTAGATTGGCATACTTAGTAACACGTTGACTTTATTCTTTAGGAGTTTTATACTTATTAAGTTGTTTTTCTTTGTTCTTAGTAATGGTCAGCAAATTTGATTTGAGGTAGTTTAGGTAGAAGGAGGGAATTTTGGGTAGGGGAGGAGTCAGAGCGTTACAGCCAAAACTCTAGAAGAAGGTGCTAAGATTGGAGCCTACAACCCAAACGTTGAACCGGATGAAAATGAGACAACACGGATCTGTCATTATGGTAAGTATGTAACTTTCATTTATATCAGTGAAGGTAAAGACACTGAGGATGATCAGGAGTAAAGTGGTGGGAGAGAAATAGAGAGATAAGTAGTAAGAGAGGAAAGCTGGTGAGGAGTTTGATGGAAAATAGTAGAAAAGTTAAGGAGACAGATTGATGTTCTTCGTGTTTCACTGTTGCAGTCATCACATTTGGGTTATCTGCTTGCAGTAGCCCTCAGTCAGCCTGATTATCAAAGTCTTGGGTCCTGCGTCCGTTGCTGTCTCATCTTCTGTGACGTCAGGTAGTCAGGGGTATAAAGCATGTAGCCAACGCCATTACCCCAGTCTTTCTTGCCGCGCGGTGCCCAAAGCAGAAGCAGTTCACAAGTGCCGGTTGGCCGATTCATGAAATTTTCGTTTTCGAGTTTCAGAACAAAAGTCTTCAACTAAAGCTAAGTACCCCATTGGGGAAACTTTTTCTTGCTCTAAACCAATGTCAGTAAAAGTCAATAATTGTATTTCTTGTGGAAAGCAAATACCTCATAAAGGTTTTCATTCGTACTGTATTCCTTGCCTAGGCCCTGACCATGACGTACCTTGCTGTCAGTTTTGTGGCCTATTTAAACCACAAACTATTAGTTTTCGGTACATTTTCGCTTCTAAATATTTTGGTACTTGGTTCAATTATCCAGATATGTCTTCGGTAAGCCACCTGACTACTGACATTCTGAAAAAACACAAATATAAAGACAGAGACAGGCCGCCTAGGTCCAAAGCTGCCGACGATGCTTCTCCTAAGCTAGTCGCCAGTTCGCCGGTACTCAGTGAGGCACTTTTGCAGCCCCTGATACCCGCTACTTCAGATTTGCAAGCCTCTACTGAGACCCATTCGGTGTCCGGTATGCCGCAAGATGCTTCAACTGTGGAACCTGCGGATGTCTCTACCTTGGATGGGTCCGGTGCCGCTGTGCAGGCACCGGCTTCTGAGGGTGTATTCAGGCCAACTGACTTGCATATTAAACTGACGCCATCTTCTTCTTCTAGGCCTAAAACTTGAACCATGCCTAGGAAACCGACGCCCAGACTGCATGGTCAGGCCTCTGTGCCTAAAAAATAAATGATAAGAATGGCTGAAGACCTTATTACTTTAATTAGGGGAAGCCACCCTTCCCACCTCTAAGAGACCTAGGACTGAATTTACTTATGATACTTCTGACCAGGATTCTTGTCGCCTCACAGTAATATGCTGTCCGGTGTGGAGACATGCATGAATGGGCGTATCTTCGTTGAAGGTTGTGCGTCAGGGCTGGCAACTCGGCACGTGAAAATCAACTGCCAATCATTAGTGGACCAAAGTTCTGCTGTGGCAACCCCTAACCAGGAAAAGCCGAAAGACACAACAACTTCTGACCAGGATTCTGGAATTTCTGTCTCCTCTGATGACCAGGATTTACCCTTATCTACCTATGAGGATTCTGATGCATAGGACTCTATTCCCTCTGCTTCTTCCCCAGAGGATTTTTCTTTTGGTGAAACCTTGCTTACACTTAGGGAGCATTTTCACTGGGAAAGACAGGATTACTCTGATTCTAAAAAGAGGCTTAGAGATTTCTTACTCCTGCCCCAACACAGGCCTTTAGCTATCCCTCCTGTCCTGGACATTGTTGACGATGCCTTTTTGGAATTTAGCTTGGCCCCTGACTCTTTACCTCCTGCTCCCAGAAAACCTGATAGATATTACAGTGTTCCTGATTCTCACAAGTTCCTTTTTAAAAATCCTACTGCAGATCCTGAGAACATTTCACAGGGACCCAAGGGCATTAAGGCTACTACTGCCAAAAATCCTACCCCCTATGGTAGAGATTCCAGGACCCTGGATTGATGGGGTAAGAAGGTATACACCTCTGCAACCTTGACCATCAGGGGCTTAAATTGCCAGTTTTGTATGTTAAAGTATCAGCAGCATATTATTGGATTGCTTAAACAGAAAATTATGTTGATTCCTGATTGTGCTGAAAATAAGGATTTACAGGATTTTAATGCATTCTGCTGAACAGGTTGGAAAACATACTTTGCAATGTGGTTTTGATTCACTAGAGGCATCTTGCAGGGCTGCTGTCACTGGGTCTGTACTTAGAAAGTATTCTTCGCTTAAGGAGCAATCTTTGCCAGATCATTTTAAAACTAAATTGCTGGATGCTCCTTTAAATCAGGACCGCCTTTTTGGTGATAAAGCAGAAGAGGTTCTTAAAAAGATGGACGAAAAAGCTAAATCTATGCAAACTGTTAAAGATTTCTTACAAGTGCAGCTTCCTAGATTTAGTAGGCATTGGCCCTCAAAAAATTGGTCCTTTCCTACCTCTTCCAGGCCTTCTCAGCTCAAACCCAGAACCAGCAGAACACCCAGGCTAGTGTCACAGGGTACGCAAAGGACTAAGCAGTGGGGGCTCCCACTTCCAAATCAGGGAGTAGTAAGACTCCCCCCCTCTGATAAGCTGTCTCAATGACTTAACTTTAAAACTTCCAAGCACTTCTCAACTGACTGCTCCTTTAGGAGGAAAGATTGTTCTGCAAGCAAAAAACTGGGAACTCATTACCCAGGACAAATGGGTTTTAAACATAGTTTCCCAAGGATACAGATTTCACTTCCACACATTACCAACTCCAAACGGTTGGCCAGATCTGCCCCCAAATCAGTGGGCAGAGGCTCAAAAGCAAGTACTCTGTCTCTTAAGATTAAAGGCTATCCAGACTGTACCAGAAGAGGAAAAGGGGCAAGGTTTCTACTCAAGACATTTCCTGGTACCCAGAAAAGACAACTCATGGCGTCCTATCCTGGACCTATCTATCCTAAACACCTTTTTGGTGATTCCAAAATTCAAGATGCTAACTCTTCACCAGTTGCTTCCCATGGTAGGCAAAGATGCCTGGTTGGCAACACTGGATTTAAAGGAAGCCTACCTGTACATCCCAATCAGGGAATCTTGCAGAAAATACCTACGCTTCAAAGCAGGCTGCATGCACTATCAGTTCTCTGCACTGCCCTTTGGCTTATCTACTGTGCCCAAGGTATTCACAAAGTGCCTAGCTACAGTCATTGCATTTTGCAGGCAAAGAAATATTCAAATATACCCATACCTGGACGATTGGCTAATTCAGGCAGAAAGCCAGGACATACTTCTGAATCATCTGGCATTTGTACAAAGTGTGTTACCTTGTCTGGGATACACCATAAATGAAAATAAATCACATCTGGTACCCTGTCAAAAAATTGTATTCCTGGGAGCAAGTTTGAACACAACTTCCCAGATGGCTTTCCTCACGCCAGAGAAACAAATTCATTTGACAACTTACTTCAAATTAGTGGCCACAAAAACCCTGCTGTCTGCAAGGCAAATACTGCAAGCCTTGGGGTTCATGGCCTTGTGCATTCTACTAATTCCATATGCAAGACTGCATATGAGGAAACTACAATGGTATCTAAAAAGTCTATGGTGTCAACATTCTCAGGATCTAGAAGCAATGATTCCTATCATACCTTGCCTACGGTTAGAATTCCTTTGGTGGGGAGCGGCCTGCCACCAAAACAAGGGACTACCATTCACTCTACCCCCTGCCACCCAATCTCTAACAACAGACGCATCAGACTATGCATGGGGAGCTCACCTGGCAGGGAAGTGCATTCAGGGCAAATGGAACCCAAGTCAAATGCACCTGCATATCAATCAAAAAGAAATGTTAGCTGTACAGAATGCTCTGACAGCCTTCAAGGACCACATTCTTCCAGGACAATTAATGTTAAAGACGGACAACACCACTGTTATGTGGTACATAAACAAGCAGGGGGGTACCCATTCTTACCCCCTCTGCAGACTAGCAATGGCTCTGTGGAACACAGCCTTGAGCTACCAAGTGCAGCTACAGGTTCAATTCCTGCCAGGAAAACTAAATACACTGGCAGACGAACTAATCAGAAATCTTATGGACCCACACGAGTGGAAGTTGAAACCAAAGATTTTCAACATGTTGATTAACAAATAGGGGATCCCAGATATAGACCTGTTTGCCTCCCCCCGGAACTACCAATTGGACAATTTCTGCACAAGGACTCCCCACAAACAAGTTTGGAAAGTGGATGCTCTGTCCTTCAGCTGAAAAAATCTATCTGTTTATGCCTTTCCTCCTCTGCTCTACTCTCCAAGTACTACTAAAGATCAAACAGGACAAACCAAGGATGATACTGATTGCACCAGACTGGCCACACCAGCACTGGTACCCCCTGTTGCGCAGTGTGTCACAGCTGGCACCTACTTCAGACCCCTACCCTGCTGTCTCAGCAGGAGAGCCAGATGCTGCACCCCCCCCCCCCCCCCAGCTTCAAGCCCTGAACCTGGCAGCCTGGCTATTTACCTAATCTCTCTGTTACATCCCTCAGTAAACAAGTGTTGGATGTCATTTTGGAGGCAAGGAGGCCTAGTACTAGAAAATTTTATGCTGAAAAATGGAAAAGATTCTGTGCCTGGAACCAAACTCAAGGGACGGCCACAGCAGCACCCAATTTACCTCAGATACTTCAATACTTAACTGAGATGCTTCACAAGGACCTTTCCTTTTTCCTCCGTCAAAATTCACGCCTCAGCTATTTCAACTCATTACAACACAGAACCACCCCTCTTTTCTCACCCACTGCTCAAGCAGTTCCTCAGAGGGGCCAAAAACATAAGACCACCCAGGAGAGCCTCAATTCCAGCCTGGGACCTTAATTTTGTATTGGAAAAGCTCACTCGTCCTCCTTTTGAGCCAGCTGCAACTGCAGAGTTAAAATTCCTTTCTTGGAAAACAGCTTTCCTTTTAGCAATCACTTCAGCAAGAAGGGTATCTGAATTACAGGCCCTTATGGCAGTGGAACCTTTCATCATCTTTCATGCAGACAGGGCGCCCCTCAGGACCAATCCCTCTTTCCCAGTGTGGCTCTTAATCAGTCCATTCATTTGCCAACTTTCTTTTCTAATCCACAGAAGAAAGGGGAACAGATACTGCACTCCTTAGATGTGCACAGACAACTTAAATTTTACTTGGACAGAACTAAACCTCAAAGGAACTCTGAACAACTGCTGGTGGCATTTGCTGCAAAGGGGAAGGCTATTTCAAAGAAAACCATTTCTAAATGGATAGGCCATTGCATTCATTTCTGCTATAAGCACCTTGGAAAACCTATCCCACAGGGGATTAGACCCCATTCAAACAGGGCTGCATGTACCTCTACAACCTTTCTCAGAGGTGTCCCTAACAGAGACATCCTAGAAGCTGCTACCTGGAGTTCTGTACATACTTTCATCAAGCATTACCATTTGCCAATTTTCTCAAAATCTAGAGCTGGCTTTGCCACTGCAGCCTTGCAGGGCCTTATAGATGGTCCTATTGCTATCTAAATTCCTCCTCCCATCCTTAGCTTTGGGAATCTACCCAAATGTGATGACTGCAAAAGTGAAACACGAAGAACATAGTACAGTTGTGTACACTTACCATAAATGTAGATGTTCGAGTGTATTCACTGTTGCAGTCCTGGGTACCCTCCCTCCAGCCCCCTGACTTCTTTTGGCTATACCTCTATTCTCCTTTACTATACTTAAAAGCTTTTGGTGTATATATATATATATATATATGTGTGTGTGTGTATATATACATCAGCATATTGAAATAGAAGCGTATTTGAAACAATAAAAAATCCATAAAGATATATATTTTAACAAAATAACTTATAATCTTGATATTATGCATAGAAGATGATCAACAAAATTTGAAAATACTGTCAACTGTATCCTGAACTAATGACATGCTGTGAATAAACCACAAGGTCCCCAATAACATGTAAATATGTGTTATATTAATTTATAATACCTAATTTATTAACAAATCATGGTATACCCTATCAGTGTCTCTAATGTATAACTGTACGTTTGCTATTAATGGTCATATTAAATATAAAAAATGGTGCACTAACTGAACACACAAATACCATTGATATAGACTCATATACTTTAAAGGAAATTCACCACATATACTGGCAATTGTGTTATCATAAACACAAAATTATATAGAAGAGTTTAATGACATATAGCTGGATGCAGTAGACTGTTTAATGGGTAGATCAAAATAGCAATCCAACAACATCTTGTAACAACAACGGCCTACAAATATATAGCCCACATCTTTACCTGGCACTTATATAAACTGTTAAAACTGAAATAACCTATAGTAATGTAGAAACATACAACAAAAACCATGGCATTAATTCAACTGGACATATGGTTAACAAACCAATACTATCCATTCTATAATTCACAAAATATATCCCTGGTTCGTATATATTCTTCCCAATCATGACACCAATACTATAATTCCAACGATATATTAATTCCAATTAAAAGTTGTCATTAAGGCCAGGGGGAAATAATGCCCCAAGGTGAATTATCCAGTATTTTTCTTTGTGGTTCAAAATGCTATGCCAACCCTCTTGATTGCTCCTGTCTCCAGTAATTTTGTCTATGATCATGAACATAAATCTGGCATTATTATGTTTCAGGGTGTGTCTGTACAGAGCATTGGCCTCTTTTTTATTTTTGATATCACTTTTGTGTTCACCCATCCTGACTCTGAGTGATCGTGATGTCTGCCCAACATAAAATGCTGAGCATTGACACTTTGCTAAATATATGACTCAACTGCTACTGCAATTACCAAACACTCTAAGATCATAAACTCTACTCGTGTTAGCACTGGTGAATTGTTTTAATTTACTTTCTTGGTTACAGGAACCACAGTGGCCACATGGAAAAGTACCCAAAAGTTGGTCTCCAGTCATAGTCATCTGTTTGTAAATGGCGCCCCCACTTTCTTTATGCTTGTAATGTGAGAACAGGGCTCCTAAAGTTTTGCCCCGTCTGTAGGAAAACTGACATTTGGGGCCCAAAAGGTTTCTTAGTTGTTCATTTGCTAATAATATATTCCAGTTGGAATGCAAGATGTTTCTGATTACATTATGGTTTCTGCCATATGTGGTGAGAAACCTCAATGGGGACTCAACTCCTGTGGTTTGACATTTCTTATACTCTAGTAACATATTTCTATCCTGATTATCAGACCAAATGATAGCTGATAGTATATCAGATTTGTTATATCCCCTTTGCAAAAATCTGTTTTGGAGATCCGATTTAGCTTCCTCAAAGTCCGTCTGAGATGAACTAATACGTTTAATCCTCAAAAATTGAGATTTCGGTATATTACGGATGGTGTGGCGTGGATGCATGCTAGATGCACGGAGCAGGTTGTTATATTGTGGATATTTCCTGTAGGTCTTGGTACTCAAGGTGTGGTCATCATTCCTGTAAATCGTAACATCCAGAAAATCAATGGTGTTAGAATTGTATGTTATTGTGAACACTATACCCCAAATGTTACCATTCAGATATTCCACAAACTCCTGCAAATATGTGGCATCTGCACGCCACACCATCCAACAATCATCGAGGTATCTACGCCAGATGTCAGTTTCGACCATGTATATGTTGTGAATTGGTTTATATTATCAGGCATTCTTCAGAGTATGCCATAAATAAGTCTGCATATATGGGGGCAAAAGATGCCCCCATAGCAGTACCTTGAAGTTGCCAATAACACTCCCCTTGAAAGTAGAAAACATTTTTGTCAAGCACATGTTCACCATGCATACAAGCATTAAGTCCTGGTGGATATAACTTGGAATGTTCCAACCAATATTGTAGCGCCTGTAGGCCCGCCCAGTGGGGTATGCTGGTATATAGCGACTTCACATCCAAGGTGCACATAAGCCAATGTGGTTCAAGTTGTGTATCTTGTATGATCTGAAGAAACTGGGTAGTATCCTGAAGTCTGGCCCCAACCACTGTCAGTAGTGGTTTAAGATGTTGTGTCAGGAACATAGATAATGGTTCTGTAAGGGAGCCAATACTTGGCATAATAGGTCTACCAGGAGGTTTAGAAATAGATTTGTGTATTTTAGGAAGCAGATATAGAATTTGTTTTGGGGGGGTCCATCACTATTAAATGTTTGACCATATTTTGAGTAATGATTCCTTCTTCCTCCACCCGATTCAAAAATGTATCAATTTATTTTTTAAAATTGGGGGTAGGATCAATAGACATATGCATATAACATTTAGTATCTGATAGCTGTTCCAAACCTTCATTTAGATAATAACTCATGTTCATAACCACAACTGCCCCTCCCCTCCCTTATCTACTGGTAATATAGCAATATTGTGATTATTTCTCAGTTCCTCCAAAACCATTTTTTCAGATGACGAAATGTTCTGACCCATGACTTGTGATTCAATATGTGGGAAATGTAA
The DNA here is from genome assembly GCF_019279795.1 of Protopterus annectens. Classification (NCBI taxonomy): domain Eukaryota; kingdom Metazoa; phylum Chordata; order Ceratodontiformes; family Protopteridae; genus Protopterus; species Protopterus annectens. The sequence continues at coordinate 865,614,419 of NC_056737.1, read as the reverse complement.
ATCCCTAAGGACCGATTGTTGGAAAATGGACACATGTTTGTTCATTGGAGGTTGGAATTGAGATTTGTGGAATCTAAAATCATTAGAGCTTTGAGAAGTTTGTGAAGTTTGATCTGAAAAGAATATCTTTAGATTAAGATTACAGCAAAAACTCATAACATCAGACACAATATTATATTCATTACAAAAAAAGCCTGGTACAAATCCAAGACCTTTATTGAGTAGTTTTTCTTGATCATTGGTCAATTTAACATTGGACAAATTCAACACATTTTTGTATTCATGGTCAGTTATCTCAGTAATGTTTCCACTTCTAAAGGGTGAGCCAAGTTGGACCTTTTGCGCATAGGTGACTCCTGGAGCTGGGCACTTTCACTATCTGTGTAGGAGGATTCCTCCCCCGATGTGCTAGCAAAAAATTTTTCATTAGTTTTAAGGATGGACCTAGGTCTCTTCCTAGTTCTGCCCCTTGCCGTCCCCTGGCAAGTGTCCATGAATCTAACAGATCTATGTGATTCAAAAGGGTGCCACCTTTGGTAATTAGTGATATCCCTGTTAAACTTTTTAATTTTCCTCTCCCTTGTTTGTTTCTCATAGTTTGCCAGTTCCTTAGACAGCCTGGACACTGACCCTTCATATATAGATAGTGATTCAAATTTTTTACATTCCTCACAGATTGATTTCACTTCTGATAAATTTATATCAGTCATTCTTTCATAGTATGAGGCAAGTATTTTACAAACATCATGGATGCTTGTTGTAATGCCATGTTCCATTCTGTGGTTAGTCTCTCTTCAAATCTACTAACCAACGGCTGTAGCCATATTCTCAGACCCCTAGGGGCCATATCCTTGTTGATGTACGCACGGAATAACCTGAGATGCCAGATGTTGGCTCTGAGGTTTTTTAAACCCTTACTTAGATTTTGAAAAGCCACATCACATCCATCTAATGGATTAATAATAGAGTCATTTTGATTATTGCCTGAGATGTGGTCTATCCCAGAGACACCTATGTCATCCCGATCGGCACATAATCCTTGAAGAATTTTTTCCAAATCCATAACTATTTATGGTATCTCAGAAACCAAAAGTGATTACAATGGGTATATTGGGCAAAACATAAGCTAATCAGGCTGTCCAAGGAATCAGCAACCTATGATGCTGTTTCTGTATTCCGAAACAGATAATAAACAGGTGAATTCCCTGATGCCAAGCGCAGATATGCCAAGTTAGAATACTGGTCTGTGAGTAACAATGAGGCAGAACCAGAAAGAGAGCAGACCCACACTAAATGCACATAGGTATAACACTGGTTCCTATAAACAATTGTATCCAAGAACTATTGAGACATTAGTGTTGCAGTGATTTTGAAATAACCACATTACTTTGAGAACCTAGTCTGTTAACTTTATGCAATAACATTCAGATTCCTATTTCTTTCAAATCTGGATATAACAAGGTATTAATACATAAGAAAAATGTGATTTTATCTAGTTATGAGTACTTGCGTATACATGCCCAGTATCTGAAAATAACAATGTGGCAGGACCAGAAAGAAAACCGGCCCAAACTAAATATACATAGATGTGACACTGATTCCTATTTGCAATGATATCTAAACACTATTCAGACATCAATATTACTGTAATAATCAGAAAAACACAAGACTTTACAAACCTGGTCCGCAGGTTGTATGAAGAGATGAATGTGGATATAACAAAATTTTTGTTCACAAGGAAGTGGTAATCTTATCTTGTTATGAATAATTCCATAGCATGCCCAACACCTCAAAATAAGGTATATTGAATGTGATCTAACATGGGATGTTATGCTGAAAGTGATTATGGTACCGCTTCAATATTATGGTGATATAACTACATAATGTCCTATGGATACAATTCTATCTATTGATGATGTGATATCAAGGTAGAATAAATCAACATATTATATGTAGACCACAATTATAATAGTATGATTTGAACACAATTGTGTATACCACACATCACATTAGGTTATTCCTGGACAATAAAGATATGCCACTTTATTTTAATATGATATGCTTATAGATTTCAACCATATCGAGCTGTTGATGAAATAACTACAGCATTATTATTATATCCAATCGACAAGGTTCAGATAGTTATAGATACATGTGCCATATTGTATCATAGTTGAAAACCATTTAAACTAGTGTGTGCACATATATAGGAGTCCAATTGGAATCCTGTGATTTATAATGTTGAAGTACAATAAAATAAAATTGCATCCATGAGCCTAATGGCTTGCCACTATACAAGATGAGAATACGTTAATGTATCCTCAAGTAATAGGCCCCAAAGAATTGGCCCATAAGACTTCTATATTAAACTCGTCCAACAATGCTTAATGATGTAAGCCACATATATACGATATAGTGAAGTACTGTACCCTTTTGAGTTGTATACCCTGAATACCTAAACCTGACAAACCATAAACATACCAAACTGGATAAATTACACTAGACCTGTTCCCAGTGTTGGATATACAGGGAGTATATATTTCACAATAACCCCTTCGTGGTTAACCAGTCCCAATCAGAACCATAAAATGAAAAATAATATGTAAAAATACAATATAATTGAAAAAAGTACAAAATAGTTAGTTTTGCAAGACTGTGTTCTTAAAGTATAATGAAGAAAAGCGTAAATCTCCTCGTTGTTAATCGGCCCCAATGTATCTCGTGCCTTGTAAAAAATGTTTAGTGAACACAGTACCTGATATAAGGAAAATCCAAGGTCGTAGTGGTTGAGGCTGGATAGTGTCTTACTGTTTATTGCCGTATTTTCAAAGAGGCAGTCCTTTAATACCTGAAGCTGTAGTTCAAATACCTACAAAATTCCAAGTATATAGTTCACTGAAAAAAACAGATAACCCAAGAAAAATGGCCGCCCAGCGTCTTCATAAAACCATGCAAAGAAATAATCCGTTGGTGCCTGAAACTGTAGTTCGAAAAACAGATAGCCCAGGAAAAATGGCGCTCAGCGTCTTCATAAGATCATGCCGTTACTGTTGAAACACTAATGAATCCGGCCAAATCGTTCCAATCACTACACACCAAAATGAGACAAAATAAGAGAAAGTCAAAAAAACAGACCTTGGATAGTCAGTTAAACAACAAACGATCTCTGATACTATTCCTTTAGGACCGCAAAACGCCAATGCCACATGTAATGCACCAGTAGTTTAGATCCAATACCAAAGAGTACAGTTGACAGTATTACCCAAAAAGTATAACCTTTATGGTGATATCTCACCACAAATCTGTTCCAGTGATCGGTTGTATTAAAAAAAATGGGGAAGAAATCCTCATATCCGAGCAGAAGTAAAAAGCTGCAGCCCAACAGCGAGGTCCAAACTCAACAGTAGAAACTAAACACCTCGCAGGTGTGGTATGCACAGCCAAACCATTAATCCATAAAACACAAGAGGCCAGCATATGCAGCATATAGATACTTTATTCAGAAATAAATATTAATTAAGGCATGTAATGCCACAAAATGCACTATTATCAGTTCAAACTGGTTTCGGCTATCCAGCCTTCATCAGTGAAAAAGAATTTATCATGCACAAAATCTCATAAATATTTATAGATAGCACCAACCAATGGGAACATGGTATATTCCAACCCTACAGCTGGTTTTACAATGCTGTTTATATAATAATGTATAACTAATAATATCATCACCATATTGAAATAGAAGAGTATTTGAAACAATAAAAAATCCATAAAGATATATATTTTAACAAAATAACTTATAATCTGGATATTATACATAGAAGATGATCAACAAAATTTGAAAATACTGTCAACTGTTTCCTGAACTAATGACATGCTGTGAACAAACCACAAGGTCCCCAATAACATGTAAATATGTGTTATATTAATTTATAATACCTAATTTATTACCAAATCATGGTATACCCTATCAATGTCTCTAATGTATAACTGTACGTTTACTATTAATGGTCATATTAAATATAAAAAATGGTGCACTAACTGAACACACAAATACCATTGAAATAAACTCATATACTTTAAAGGAAATTCACCACATTTACTGGCAATTGTGTTATCATAAACACAAAATTATATAGAAGAGTTTAATGACATATAGCTGGATGCAGTAGACTGTTTAATGGGTAGATCAAAATAGCAATCCAACAACATCTTGTAACAACAACGGCCTACAAATATATAGCCCTCATCTTTACCTGGCACTTATATAAACTGTTAAAACTGATATAACCTATAGTAATGTAGAAACATACAACAAAAACCATGTTATTTGTTCAACTGGACATATGGTTAACAAACCAATACTATCCATTCTATAATTCACAAAATATATCCCTGGTTCGTATATATTCTTCCAAATCATGACACCAATACTATAATTATAACGATATATTAATCCCAATTAAAAGTGGTCAGTAAGGCCAGGGGGAAATAATGCCCCAAGGTGAATTATCCAGTATTTTTCTTTGTGGTTCAAAATGCTATGCCAACCCTGTTGATTGTTCCTGTCTCCAGTAATTTTGTCTATGATCATGAACATAAATCTGGCATTATTATGTTTCAGGGTGTGTCTGTACAGATCATTGGCCACTTTTTTATTTCTGATATCACTTTTGTGTTCACCCATCCTGACTCTGAGTGATCGTGATGTCTGCCCAACATAAAATGCTGAGCATTGACACGTTGCTAAATATATGACCCAACTGCTACTGCAATTACCAAACACTCTAAGATCATAAACTCTACTCGTGTTAGCACTGGTGAATTGTTTTAATTTACTTTCTTGGTTACAGGAACCACAGTGGCCACATGGAAAAGTACCCAAAAGTTGGTCTCCAGTCATAGTCATCTGTTTGTAAATGGCGCCCCCACTTTCTTTATGCTTGTAATGTGAGAACAGGGCTCCTAAAGTTTTGCCCCATCTGTAGGAAAACTGACATTTGGGGCCCAAAAGGTTTCTTAGTTGTTCGTTTGCTAATAATATATTCCAGTTGGAATCCAAGATATTTGTAGGCTGTTGTTGTTACAAGATGTTGTTGGATTGCTATTTTGATCTACCCATTAAACAGTCTACTGCATCCAGCTATATGTCATTAAACTCTTCTATATAATTTTGTGTTTATGATAACACAATTGCCAGTATATGTGGTGAATTTCCTTTAAAGTATATGAATTTATTTCAATGGTATTTGTGTGTTCAGTTAGTGCACCATTTTTTATATTTAATATGACCATTAATAGTAAATGTACAGATGTTAAGTTGTCTATCTCGCCTTCATTCTTGCTGGATGGGTTCGGAGCCGACCTCGGCTCCGACTCGGCCACTCTAAAAGCTCGAGAGTTGGTTCCACCGGCTCGAGGCTCCCCTTATATCCCACAATGCTAGGCGAGAGTTACCTCAGATCTCGTTTGCCGCTACAGCTTCGAGGTTGGTTGCTTCTACCGGTTCCTGGTGAGTGTTAGCTTTTATTCAAAAACTTACCCTCTTTTTCCCCTTTTACCTTTAATTCTTCCTAAATTAGTGTTGCATATAGATCTTTATCCCCGCCCCTATTTTTTCCGTTTTCTTATTAAAAGAACGTTGGTTCTTCCCTTGGGCCTTTGGCCTTCCTTCCCTAGGGTGTGTTTGTGTAGTTTACTTTAACTTTTTTGTGCTTAATTATTAGTTTTTTACTAAATTTGTAATTATTTTTAGTATTAATAATTTTTTCTGACAGTGTATAACTGTGTGTTTGGGTGTGTGTTAGTGTACACCTGTCAGTTAGGGAAATGTCAAAGGAAGCAAAGGTCTTGATTCAAGAAGTGTGATGCGTGCTGTCAGAAAATGTCTCTGACAGACGCTCACACTTCTTGTGTATTGTCTAGGTTTGCACCTGCAGGATTCCTGTGCTGTGTGCCATGGCTTCAGCCCCAGGGTCCTGCAGGAGAGAAAAACAAGCTGATTCTCAGAGGCTTGTTAAAGCCAGAGGATTCCCTGTCAGTTTCAACAGGGAAGCCCTCTAAGGCATCGAGGTCTTCGGCTCCGGCTCCGGCTTCTGAGCCGAGACCTCAGGTTGTTCAACCTTTGCCTTTATCGGCTCCGGCTGGAGCCGATAAGACTCAGTCCACAGTTTCTGTGGCTTCCTCGGCTCGCCGGAGCCGAGGTTATCGAGGTACCCGTGTCGGCTCCGACAAGATCTTCGGAGCCGACAACCAGAAAGAGGTCTAGGTCACCTTCTCTTGGCTCCGTTCATTCGGCTCCAGGATCTCCCCTGCTGTCTGAACGGAGCCAAAGGTCTCATTCCTCTAGGTCATCGAGGCTTTCCGATCATGACCTTCAGAGGGTGGTGAGTCGACTACTTAAGTCTGAGGCACTAGCCCAGATGCTTCAGAGCCCGACTCATCAGTCGGTGCCTGCCCCGGTCCATCAACTCTTTCCTCCTTCGACTCTTTTGAGTTCGCAGCCGGGTCGGTCGGAACCGAGACTGTGGTCACGGAGCCGAGACAATTGTCTTCGGCTCCGCTGGCTCCGTTTCTTCCGTGGAGGAATCTCGGCGCCGGACCTCCTCGTCGGCTCGAGGGGTGAGTGGCATCGACCCTTGTCCGACCCCCTCTCCTCTCGGTGCTTGGCGCTAGTGAGTTCGGCTCCGACATCGGCCTCGGAGCCATCACTGTCGGTGCCGAGGGGTCCTTAGCTCGGAGCGGGGACCTCTGGCTCTGCCTGACAGGGGTGCATTCGAGATCATGCGAGTGTGTTAGAGCCTGGCTCTACTCCACAGTCGGCTCCGTCAGCCCCTCCCTCTATGCTGCCTCAGGGTAAGTCGACTCACTCCCTCATCCTGGACCGCAGAGAGCCAGCTCCTCAGGAGCCCCTTTGGGATTTCATCCTCTTCCGAGGCCTCTCCTGATTTGGCAGAAGAGCCCCTCGGAAGAGGAAGTGCAAGAGGAAGCACATTGACTCACCTGAGTCTATCACGTCGGACACAGATCTGGATGATTCTGAGGGTTCCCCGTTCCCCTTCTGAAGATGTCTCATTTGCAGACATTCTGGAGATCCTTAAACAGAGGGAAATTGGCCAGCCTTCAACCCTTCGGAGGACGAATCTGTGTATCTTGAGGCGTTTGGCTCTCGTCCTTCCACCTCCTGGGTGTCCCCCCCCCTCGACCCCCTCATGCAGGTGGTTGCTAAGAAGGCATGGACGGCTCCTGATTCAGTGGACCCCACTCCCAGGAGACCCTCCAAATTCATCACAGCTCCATCAGACAAGCAATTTTTATCAAAAGGAGTTTCTGTGGATGCTATGGTGGTAGCTGCTGCCACAAAGAAGGAACTGGCTGATCCTTCAGTGCCTGTCCATCCACCTAACAAGGAATCTAGGTCCATGGATAGGTGCGGAAGCGGATGTTCTCCTCAGCGACATTTACTATGCGTCGCTGAATTACCTGTGCCATTTCACTGTCTTCAAAGGGACTTGATCAAGGAAGCGAGTGAAATGTTGAAGGACCCTACAGCTGCGGGTTTCAAGAGAAATGAACACGCAGCTGGCTATCCTTAATTCCATTTCCAACTCCTCCATGCGCCTCCTCTCTTATGCGGCCGATGGAGCGAGCAGAAGGAACAGGGGTAGCCTTACGAGGCACGCCTGGATGCGGCTATGCAACTTTGGAACCTTTCAAGACGTCTTTCACGAACTCCCTTTGATGGATCATCTCTTTTGGTCCTCAAGTGAAAGAAACCCTGACTAGGTGCGAGACTGATGGCAAGACCCTTTCTGCCGCGGAGTCCGTTTTCGACTCCTTCTAGGCCTTACCCCAAAGGCCAGAAGGGTGGGAAGATGTGGTTCCGTAAACAATCTCAAGGGACTTGCCTGACGACAGAGTCGTTTCCTACCAGAGGCAGAGGTGGGAATAACAATGGTAGACGCCCTAGGGGCAGGGGGTCCAGAACCAGGGCAATCCGGAAGCCTTTCCTGACAAGCCCTTTCAGCATCCCTGAGGTGTTGCGCGTCTGCCCCTCCTTCGAGGCAGTCGGGTGGAGATTGTCACTGTACCCAGAAGCCTGGCTATCCCTGACTCAAGACAAATGGGTACAGTCCATCATTTCCGAAGGCTATTCTATCCCCTTTCTTCGTTCCAAATCAGTCAAAAAATCCCTTCCAGATGTTCCACCGCTCAAAGGGATATAGCAGCTTTGGAAATTTCAAAACTGCTTGCAAAAGAGCAATTCAGCCAGTGTCAGCAGACCAACAAGGATCCGGAATCTACTCAAGGTTCTTTTTGGTTCCAAAGAAAACAGGGGACTGGAGACCAATTTTGGATCTCAGTATCTTGAACAGATCAGTCAAGAAAACAAGATTTCGGATGGTCACGCTGCAATCCATTCTTCCCCTATTGGGAAAGGAAACTGGATGTGCTCTATAGACCTTCAGGATGCGTACTATCACATAAAATGAACAGACGCTCCAGAAGATTCCTCCGCTTCAGGCTGGGAACCAGTCATTTTCAATTCAGGGCCCTGCCCTTTGGTCTCACCACTGCCCCGGTGTTTACCAAATGCATGGCAGTGGTAGCTCCTCACCTGAGACGACAAGGATTCCAGGTGTTTCCATATTTGGACGACTGGCTTCTCACAGCTCCCACCAAGCATCTCCTTCTGATGGCCAGAGATTATACTTTTCGCTTTGTCAAAACTGGGTATTTCAATAAATTGCGAAAAGTCTGTTTTGTCGCCTTGTACTATTACCTACATAGGCTAAATTTAGATACTATAAACATGTCTGCAACGCTAACAACCAAAGGATATCAGACATTCACAAATTGGTGTCACTTCTTCTCAACAACAACAGAGCCAAAGCCAGGTTAGTTCTAAAGGTGTTGGGAATCATGGCAGCGCCATACCTCTCCTCCCATTGGCCAGATACCACATGCGGATCCTTCAGTGGATGCTTTTTCTCAATGGTCATACCAGGAACTTCCAATGTTTCACACCATTATGATCACGCAGCGTGCAAAAGCATCTCCTGTGGTGGATGTCTTCCCCAGCTCCTGTCGGAAGACCATTTGTTCCACCTCCTCCGGTTGCTACTCTGACAACGGATGCCTCCCTGATCGGGTGGGGGGGGGCATTATCAGGGCAGGACAGTCCAGGGCACATGGCAACCAAACGAATGCCACTTGCACATAAACGTTCTGGAGATGAGAGCAGTGCTTTTAGCGTTGCAAGCCCTTCAAGACTCTCTTCCCTTGGGAACGATTGCAATCCAGACAGACAATATGTCTGTAGTGTGGTACATCAACAAACAAGGCGGAGACAGATCACATCCCCTGTGTCGCGAGGCACACAGATTGAGGCAATGGGCGATTTCTTCTCAGCGGTTTCTGATAGCAACGCACATCCCCGGGAAGTCCAATTACATTGCGGACAAGTTGAGCAGAGCTATTCTCATGCCTCACGAGTGGTCTCTGAAAGACTCTGTAGTGAGAGATATTTCTCAAGTGGGGTCAGCCTTGCTGCGTTCTTTTTGCTACTCCCCAAGACAGCAAGTGCAGAGAATACTTCACTCTATTCCCTTTACCAGGCCAACCCAGCAGAGACGCTCTAGTCCAAGTTTGGCCCGGGACTTCTGTATGCATTTCCTCCTTTCCCCTGATCTCTCAAGTAATACAGAAAGCTATCGCTCAGAAGGCCTCATTGATCCTCATTGCTCCTTACTGGCCTCGACAAGTGTGGTTCCCCTTTCTACATCGTTTCTCTTGAGCGACCGTGGCATCTGGACCTAGTTCCAGATCTTTTGATCCACCAGTCGGGTCAGTTTCATCGCTCCCTCCCCTCTCTGAACCTCACTGCTTGGTTCCTCCAGTTCCAACCGTAGCCAGGCTTCCTCAATTATCTCACTCGGTTAGAGATATATTGATAGCTTCCCATAAATCTTCCACTGAAGATTTATTTGAGTAAGTGGAAACGCTTCTCATATTGGGCACAAGGAAAGGACATAGATCCTTTCACCGCTTCCATCCAACTAGTCCTTGATTTTCTAGCTGAACTCTTCCATGCAGGTTCATCTCCATCTACTCTTAAGGTTCAATTGGCAGCTATTTCTAATTTTCATGTGGGCATTTCTGAATCTGCCCTAATGTCCCACAAACTTTGCAAAGCCTTTTTGAAAGGAGTTTTTCTTCTCAGACCTCCTATAAGAAATCCTCCTTCTCCTTGGGACCTAAATTTAGTTCTTGCTTCCTTGATTCTTTCCCCTTCGAACCTGCAGCTTCATGTTCCTTGAAATTATTATCATGGAAAACTCTCTTTCTGGTGGCTATCACATCAGCTAGAAGAATTTCAGAACTTCAAGCACTCAGTTGTCGTCTCCTTATCTTTTGTTGCATACGGACACAGTTTCCTTACGAACTAACCCCTCGTTTTGCCTAAGGTGGTTTCAGCATCAAATCTAAACCAAAGCATTGACCTCCCTGTCTTTTCCCAGAGTATTCAAATAGGTCTGAACAAAAATTACACTGCCTGGATGTTCATCGTCAATTAAGGTACTACTTGGACAGGAGAAACAATTCAGAAAATCTGATCAGCTGTTTGTCTCCTATGGAAAGCAGAAAAGGACTTCCAGTTTCAAAGGTATCATTATCCAGATGGCTAACATCTCTGATTACCCTTGTTTATGAGATTAGACACCAAAACTGCCTAATAAACCTAAAGCCCATTCCACCAGAGCTTTGGCTACTTCTTTAGCCTTCCAAGACAGACTGCCTATTGACACCATTTGTGCAGCGGCTACTTGGGCTACTCCTCGCACTTTTATTTCCCATTATAAGTTGGATTTAGCTTCTAGGCATAGAGCTAATTTTGGTTCCACTGTTCTCAGGAGTCTGTTCCGTTAGGCCACCCGGGACAAGGTGCTAGGGGCGGTCCCATCCAGCAAGAATGAAGGCGAGATAGACAACTTAACATATAGAAGTTATGTTCTTACCATAACGTTCCATGTTAGTTGTCTTCTTCTCGCCTTCTTCTTGCGTCCCACCCTCCTTCCCCCTGGCCTGGACAGACCTAGAGGAGTTGTGATCGTGACCTCTCTTTCTACCACCTCTTTCTTAGTCATATGCTATTGTGCATATTTTCTTTTTCAGGATGTAGGTCACCCTTTTTCTTCCTGCTGTTAGAGGTGGATTCCTTTTACAGTTATACTGTTATTGATATAAGCTGGGTTAGCTTACAAACGAGATCTGAGGTAACTCTCGCCTAGAATTGTGGGATATAAGGGGAGCCTCGAGCCGGTGGAACCAACTCTCGAGCTTTTAGAGAACCCATCCAGCAAGAAGAAGGCGAGAAGAAGACAACTAACATGGAACGTTATGGTAAGAACATAACTTCTATTTATATATTAGAGACATTGATAGGGTATACCATGATTTGGTAATAAATTAGGTATTATAAATTAATATAACACATATTTACATGTTATTGGGGACCTTGTGGTTTGTTCACAGCATGTCATTAGTTCAGGATACAGTTGACAGTATTTTCAAATTTTGTTGATCATCTTCTATGTATAATGTCAAGATTATAAGTTATTTTGTTAAAATATATATATTTATGGATTTTTTATTGTTTCAAATACGCTTCTATTTCAATATGGTGATGATATTATTAGTTATACATTATTATATAAACAGCATTGTAAAACCAGCTTTAGGGTTGGACTATACCATGTTCCCATTGGTTGGTGGTATCTATAAATATTTATGAGATTTTGTGCATGATAAATTCTCTTTCACTGATGAAGGCTGGATAGCCGAAACAGGTTTGAACTGATAATAGTGCATTTTGTGGCATTACATGCCTTAATTAATATTTATTTCTGAATAAAGTATCTATATGCTGCATATGCTGGCCTCTTGTGTTTTATGGATTAATGGTTTGGCCGTGCATACCATACCTGCGAGGCGTTTAATTTCTACTCTATGCCTAAAATACAGATGATCAAAAATGGCTGAAGTCCTTATTACCTTGATCAGGGGTACCTATCCCCCTCCAGATAAGAGGCCTAGGCAAGACACTGACTATGAATCTTCAGATCAGGTTTCTATTTCTTCTGATCAGGAATTATCTATACCTCCCTATGAGGATTCTGATGCTGAGGAGTCTATTCCATCTGCATCTCCTCCTGAGGATTCATTTGTAGAAACCTTGCATACTTTGACAGCATGATTCTCTGTTTGGTATTAAGGCAGAAGAGGTTTTAAAGAAAATGGAAGACAAAGCTAAGTCTATGCAAACTGTTAAAGATTTCTTACAAGTGCAGCCATCTAGATTCAGTAGACGCTGGCCTACAAAAAAATTGGTGCTTTCCTGTGTCAGACAGAGCTCAAAGGGGCAAATCCAGACGCCCTAAGGGTTCCAGGTACCAGGCTCAAGACTCATACAGGTCAAAGCAATGGAGCACATCCACCTCCAAATCTGGAGGGAGATAAATCGCAAACCTACAGAAAGCAATCCCAGTGACTTCCCGCTGCCTACACCAAGCACTTATCTTTTGGCAGCACCCATAGGGGGAAAGGTAGCACTTTTTGCTCAAAATTGGCAGTTAATAACCCAGGACCAGTGGGTACTGAACATCGTATCACAGGGATACAGATTCCTTTTCCACATTCTGCCAATGACAAATGGTTGGCCAGACCTGCCAAAAAAACAATGGGCAGAGGCACAGAAACAGGTTACGTCTCTCATGGATATGGGGGCCATTCAGACAGTACCAGAACAGGAAAAAGGACAAGGTTTTTACTCAAGACTGTTCTTGGTACCCAGAAAGGACAAGGCCTGGTGGCCAATACTGGATTTATCGATTTTGAACACATACCTGGACATTCCAAAATTCAAAATGCTCACCTTGCAACAGCTTCTGCCCATGCTGAGCAAGAATGCTTGGCTTGTGACTATAGACTTAAAAGAGGCATACCTGCATGTCCCAATAAGACTGTTATGCAGAAGATACTTCAGATTCAAGGCTGGCTTAATGCATTACCAATTCTCTGCACTGCCCTTTGGCTTATCTACTGCACCCAGGGTCTTTACAAAGTGCCTGGCAGCAGTAATTGCATTTTGCAGACAAAGAAGTATTCAAATATATCCTTACTTGGACGACTGTCTCATTCAAGCAGAGAACAAGGACACTCTTCTATGACACCTGGCATTTGTGAAAAGGCTTCTAGCAAGCCTAGGGTGCACAATAAACAAAAAGAAATCACAACTGGTACCCTCTCAAAAGATAACATTCCTGGGTGCAAGCATGCATACAACTGCCCAGATGGCTTACCTCACGCCAGACAAACAAAGGCAACTGACTTCTTACTTCAAACTGATGGCAACAAAAACCCAGTCTTCTGCAAGACAAATTCTGCAGGCCCAGTTATCTGCAAGAAAAATTCTGCAGGCTTTGGGCTTCATGGCATCCTGCATCCTACTAATTCCATATGCAAGACTGCATATGAGGAAACTTCAGTGGTACCTAAAAAGTTTATGGAGTCAACATTCACACAGTCTGGAAACAACGATTCCTCTCATCCCCTGCCTGCAACAGGAGTTTCTTTGGTGGGCAAAGGCCTGCCAACAAAACATGGGACGGCCCTTCACTCTACCCCCTGCCAGCCAAACCTTAACAACAGACTCATCAGATTATGCCTGGGGGGCCCACATGGCAGGAAGATGCATTCAGGGCATATGGGCACCAAATCAAATGCATCTACATATCAACCAGAAAGAGATGCTAGTTGTTCAAAATGCCCTAACAGCCTTCAAGGACTTACTTCATCCAGGGCAACTATTGTTAAAGACGGACACCACCACAGTCATGTGGTATATAAACAAGCAAGGGGGTATGCACTCATACCCCCTTTGCAGTTTAGCCATGGCACTGTGGGACACAGCTTTGACCTACCAAATAAATCTTCAAGCTCAATTCCTGCCAGGAAAACAAAACACTCTGGCAGACGATTTAAGCAGAAACCTTATGGATCCTCACGAGTGGAAACTAAATCCACAAGTATTCAGCATGATAACAGAGAAATTGGGGAGCCCAGACATAGATCTATTTGCCTCTCCTCAAAATCATCAATTGAAAAGATTCTGCACAAGGACTTATCACAGGCAAGCATGGAAAGTGGATGCCGTATCCTTCAGTTGGAAAAACCTGTCAGTTTACGCCTTTCCTCCTCTGCCTCTTCTACCCAAGATCCTCCTAAAAGTCAAACAAGAAAAGCCAAAGATGATATTAATTGCCCCGGACTGGTCCTGCCAATACTGGTACCCAATCCTAAGGAACTTGTCTCAATACCCAGCTTGGACCTTGCCTCAAAGACCACAATTACTGTCCCAGCAAAACAATCAGATCCTGCACAATCAACTGCGGACTCTGAACCTGGCAGCATGGCTAATCATGTAATCATATGAACGACACCTCTCAGTAAAGCTGTGATGGATGTCATTTTGGAAGCCAGAAGGCCTAGTACTAGAAAATCTTATGCTGACAAATGGAAGAGATTATGTGCTTGGAATCAAGCACAAGGAACTGATACAGCAGAACCACCTTTTCCTCAGATATTACAGTACTTAACTGAGATGCTTGACAAAGGCCTATCTTTCTCATCTATCAAAATCCATGCCTCTGCCATTTCGGCTCATTACAATACAGAGCCACCAATCTTTTCTCATCCTTTACTAAAGCAGTATCTTAGAGGAGCCAAAAACCTAAGGCCTCCTAGAAGGTCACCATTACCTGCAGGGGACCTCAATTATGTGTTGGAAAAGCTCACCCTGCCTCCATTTGAACCAGCCGCTACCGCTGATATAAAGTTCTTATCATGGAAGACAGCTCTGCTACTAGCAATTACTTCAGCAAGAAGAGTTTCAGAGCTACAGGCCCTCATGGCTGTAGAGCCTTTTATCATATTTTACCCAGACAGGGTGTCTCTAAGGACAAATCCTACTTTTATGCCTAAGGTTGTTTCCAGTGTGGCTCTTAACCAAACAATTCATCTGCCAACTTTTTATCCAAATCCGCAGAACAAAGGGGAGAGAATTCTGCATTCCTTGGACGTACACAGACAGCTAAGATTCTACTTGAGCAGGACAAAAGCTCTAAGAAAAACTGAGCAATTACTAGTGTCATATGCTGCAGGATCAGAAAGAAAGGCTATCTCAAAGCAGACAATTTCAAAATGGATAAGCCACTGCATCCGTTTCTGCTACTTACACCATGGTAAACCTATGCCCAAGGGCATTAGGTCTCATTCCAACAGAGCTGCAGCTACTTTGGCAGCCTTTCTCAGAGGAGTACCAACCAAAGACATTCTAGAGGCTGCTACTTGGAGTTCTGTTCACACCTTTACAAAGCATGACCATTTGCCTCTCTACTCTAAGTCCAGGGCAGGCTTTGTCACTGCAGTGCTACAGGGCCTTATAGCCGCTCTTAATGCTGTTTAGCTCCAGCCTCCCAGCCATAGCTTTGGGATTCTACCCAAATGTAAAGACTGCAACAGTGAAACACGAAGAACATAGTACAGTTGTGTACACTTACCATAAATGTAGATGTTCGAGTGTATTCACTGTTGCAGTCCAGGTAACCCTTCCGCCATCCCCGTCATTCTACAGTTTATCTTTCCTTCTCTATCTTCTACAACCCATGTGGTGTATTTGCTTGTAGATGAAGGTAAAGTTTATATTGATGCATGTATATAGATATATATTTATAATATTGCTACCTTTTTGGGGGCACGACATCGGGGGCAAGAAAAACTGAAGAAAATGGCATCGGCTGCATGTTTTATACCCCTGACGACCTGACGTCATGGAAGAGAAGACAGCAACAGACGCAGGACCCAAGACTTTGGTATTCAGGCCGACTGAGGGCAACCTGCCAGCAGATTACCCAAATGTAATGACTGCAACAGTGAATACACTCGAACATCTACATTTATGGTAAGTGTACACAACTGTACTTTGTAATGACTTTCTGAACTGTTATATTTTGTAGCCTTATGAATGTTGGTATGGTATTCCAGGCCGTGAAACCTTTTTGAAAGGTTAACTTCTGTGGAAACAGTTGTCAAAAACTGATCCTCATGTCTAGACAAAAATATTGCATTGTTATGTTACTCAGTTTAAAAGTGAATCAGAAATATTTAAGTTGTCTCTAGAGAAGCTCATTAATTCAGCAGTATTCAGAAAATGCAGGTGCCGTCTGCTACCATACTGGCAGTAAAACCTTTCTTTGCACCAGACCTGTTTTGCTGCACATTCCTGGTGTTCAGACTGTCGTAGTTTACAAACTTTGACAAAATGCAACCTAGAAGGTTACAAACTTTGACAAAATGCAACCTAGAAGGGTAAAGAAAACTGAGGTATACATAGAAATTATATTGACATCTGTAGATCAATATGTACGGATACCTTTAATATACTTTCTAGGGGCTTACACAAGTGTATAAATACATAGCACATGAGAGCCTGACTGCCATTTTGTAGTTAGCTGTTGAGATGTAAGCATGTATGTCTGTGTAGTCTGTTAGTTAATCAGCTCGTTTATATTTTGTACTGCTGCTATCCATCCTAATGTGCTTCTTTGTTATAAGGCATGTAAACAAACTACCCCATCTGTTTGTCTTTAATGGGAAACAAGACATGGTGTCAGAGTGGGATCCAATAATCTAGATTCCAGATCTAGAAGGCAGTCAGTTAAAGGTGGAGGATTATAGAGGAATGGATCATGCCTACTGCATGTATAATTCGCAAAAATCGGTCAGAACATATTTCCGGTATCAACGCTTACTTAAATGATCTCTTATTCGCAAAATGTAAAATAAAGCACTCAGAATGCTCTAAACGAATTTCTAAGTAAAAGAAATGTCCGAAACTGTGACACACTGAAAAAATATTCAAATAGCTATGAAAAAAAATGTTTGAAATAAAGTCTGAATTGCATAAAATGAGTAAAATAAGAAAAACAACCACATAAAGCTGTTCAAAATATCCGAAGTGCATAAAGTGAACGCATGTTTGTGCATTATTACAGTACAGTTATTTCATAAAATACAGCCATTTCAAAGCATATTTCACAAATACAGTATTTGAAAGTGTTTATTATGCATTTTAATGTTATTACAAGTACTGGCTGTGTGTACATGTGCATATGTAATTACAAGGGCCACTTTTTCAGTGTGTTTGGACATACTTTGTTGGCATGATGGAAGGATTTTGAAAACCATCTCCACTTGTATTTGACAATACTATTGCAGAGGATTGGAGAGTGTTTGAGCAAGAGTACATTATTTTCATACAAGCTGCATTTTCTAATGAAGATGACCATACAAAGGCATTTATTCTGCTTAATTTAGCTGGTTCAGAAGCCATCGAAAGAGAGTATTCATTTGTGTATGCACCTGCTGTGTTTGCAGGGGAGGGAGAAACCACCATATAGTGGTACTGTCTGAGTCAAGGGAAGACCCCGAGTGCTTAAAACGTAAATTTAGAGAAATGTGTAACCCCCAGATGAACATTACAATGGAAAGGCACTTGTTTTACACAAGAGATCAAAAAAAGCCTGGGGAAACTTTTGCAGCATATTTAACTGACTTGAGAAATAAAGCTAAAACTGTGTTTTTCTGTCTTAGATGCAAAGAGTTCATTTTGGCAAATTTTGCTCTACAAGAAATCTTCATTGCTAACCACTTTCAGTACTCCTTTTGGCAGGTACAGATTTGTGAGAATGCAGTTTGAGATAAATTCTGCCGGTGAAGTCTTCCAGCGTGCAATGGAGCAAATTTTGTCTGGGTATCCATGTACTATTACAGTAGATGATGTTATAGTAGGAGGTAATGGTGAAGCTGAGCATGACAGAAACCTCAAAGAGTTCTGGAAAGAGCATGTGAAGTGAATCTTAAGCTGAATCCTAAGAAGTGCAAGTTCAGGCTCTGAGAAGTTACTTAATGTTTGTCATTTATTTACCAGTTCAGACTTATGACCAGATCCTTCCAAGCAAACAGGCAATTCAAAAGATGCCAGCTCCAGACAGTGTTCAAGCCTTAAGTTTTCTTGGCATGATTAACTCCCTAGGCAAGTTCATTCCAGACTTGAGCCAACTTTCAGCACCGCTTAGAGAGCTGACATGCAAAGATGTATCCTGGTCATGGTTAGAACAACACCAGAGAGCGTATGATGTCCTGAAACAGAGAATTGTCACAAGGTCTGCCAACTCTCAGATACTATGATGTTCCCAAACCAGTTACTCTTTCTTGTGATACTAAGAAATTTGGTCTTGGTGCAGTCATTCGTCAAGAGGGTAGACCAATAGCTTATGTGTCCAGAACTCTAACACAAACTGAAATGCACTATGCTCAGATAGAGAAAGAACTCTTGGCAATTGTGTTTGCATATATGAAGTTTCATGATTATATTTATGGTAGAACTATCCAGATTGAAACAGCTCATCAACCTCTAGTCACTATTTCGAGAAAGCCTATGCATACAGCTCCAGTCAGATTGCAATGCATGATGCTCAACTTGCAAAAGTATAATTTCAGTCTTGTCTACACAAAAGGCAAAATTCTTTATCTTGCTGATGGCATTATCCAGATTGCCTAGAAATACTACTGACCAGCAGGAAAATGAGGAACTTGATTTTGAAGTCATAGAAGTGAGAAATTTTTCTTCCACACGTTTTGACGAGCTTAGAAGTCAAGCAGCCTCAGACCCAGTTCTTCAGAAGCTCAACCACTTTATCAGTCAAAGATGGCCTACAAAGCAATCTTGTTTACCAGTAGACCTGCAACCTTATTTTCCTTACAGAGATGAGATTTTGTTTGATAATGGTATCATCATGAAAGGTCCAAAAGTAATTGTTCCAAAGTCCTTGCACCAAGAATATATTACTATTTTGCATCATGGCCACCCAGTAACTGAGTCTACCAAAAGAAGGGTTAGAGGACTAGTACTTTGGCCTTCTATGTCACAGGATATTGAGAGTACTTTCATCTAGTTCTGTATGTAGTAGTACTAAGCCACATCAACGGAAAGAACCACTTCAGCTAAACCAGATTTTTGAACTATCTTGGTTGACAGTAACTACAGACATTTTCAAATGGAATGGTCAGCATTACTTGGTGTTAGTAGACTCTTAATCAGATTGGTTCGAGATTGACCTACTTCCTAATCTAGCGTCCAGTACTGTCATTACTAAGATGAAGCATCATTTTGCAGTCCATGGTAGCCCTCACAAA
Organism: Protopterus annectens; assembly: GCF_019279795.1. NCBI lineage: Eukaryota > Metazoa > Chordata > Ceratodontiformes > Protopteridae > Protopterus > Protopterus annectens. Next base: position 865,595,105 of record NC_056737.1, on the reverse strand, counting down.
GTTATTTCTGATAATGGTACACAGTTTACAAGCCAGCAGTTCAAAAGATTTGCTGAAGAGTGGAACTTTACTCATGTCACGAGTAGCCCTGAGTACCCGCAGTCAAATGGTTTGGCATAACATGCAGTTCAAAGTGCAAAACAATTAGTAGAGAAGTCAAAACAAGACAATAGTGATGCTTTCTTGAATCTCAGAAATGTTCCTTGTGATAAACATCTTGGTTCACCCGCACATAGACTTCTGTCAAGACAAACCAGAACCACACTACCAATTAGCAGTAATCTGTTGGTTCCATGTGTCAAGAAGAACTGATCAGTGAAAGCCAATCTGTTGAAGAAGTGCTTATCCCAGAAGTCCTATTATGATAAGACCAGCAAACCGCTCAATCCATTACGAGAAGGGGAGATAGTGAGGATGCTAACGTCAAAAAGTTTTGATTGGATTGGTATCATGAAAAGTGTATATCCAGAGTCGAGATCCTACATTGTGGAATTGCAAGGAGCAGAATTTAAGCGGAAATGGAAACATTTAATCCCGGTGTCCGAGCCTGTATTGCAGTATCATACCTGCAAGAAAGACTCTATATCTCAGAGTGAGTTATTCAGCATTCCAGTTCCAGGGGACATTCTAGTAAGTGTCCCTGTTCCTGAGAAGAATCCCGAATCTTTTAAAGCAAGTTGTTCACCAGTGACTTTCCCTGTTGCTAAATCCAGTTCTGATTGCTATATTACTAGATCAGGTCGCATTCCCAGACCATGTTTCAGATACATGGCAACTTGGACGTGAATGTTGTATTTATTTCTTATTGTCTGTACAATTGCATGCTTCTTTTTCAAATGTCATTGTATTGTGGGCAATTCATTAAAGAGGGAGGATGTAGCTCAATATGTATGTATACCTTTCAGATGCTTTCTAGGGGGCTTGCACAAGTGTATAAATACTGAGTACGTGCGAGCCTGACTGCCATTTTGTAGTTAGCTGTTGAGATGCAAGCATGTATGTCTGTGTAGTCTGTCACTTAATCAGTTCATTTATATTTTATACTGCTGCTGTCCATCCTGATGTGTTTCTGTGTAATAAAGCATGTAAATGAACTACCCCGCCTATCCATCTTTAATGGGAAACTAGATGAGCGACAACACCCAAATGTTTAACTTGCAACTGATTCTCCAAAACCCATTCTCTTGAAACTAGCTGACATAGGAATCTCTCCCTTCTTATCTTAAAGAGCATTTCTTAAATCTCTTGAATTTGTGGTTGTAATTTTATAACTTCCATCAAGGTTTGGTGGCCTTTGATGTAGCTATAATATTAAGGAGGAGTGGTGTACAGTAACATGGAGGCTGTGCACTAATTGTAAAACGTTGTAATATAGGATACAACCAGTCTCCCACTGCATAGGGGTTGTGAGGAATAGAGCTCCCCACACAGAATAGCTTTACTGAAAGTTCCATTTGTGTAACATGTTACCGATGAAGTGGGCTTTAGTGAATTGGATGCCGTTGAATCAAACCATATTCCAACATGTCCGAGTTCTAACCCCATCAGAAGCTGATCTATATTCTGCTGTTTACTTTGATGCCCATATCTTAAAAAATAAAGAAATATGCACTACCACTTTAAAATTCTAAATGTTCATTGCAAGCCACCAGAGATGACTTGTTTTGAGCTTCATTTCCAGTTAGTTTTACCCTAACAGACAATGGTGTGTTTATTTTATTTTATTTTGAATTTGTTAACAGGGGAAGAACACTGATCCCATTGGACCTATTTCAGTCTCAGCTTGGGGTAAACACAACAGGTACATGACATTATGTATAGAATGAATGACAAATATATGCTTATATTATATACAATATGAATGTTCAAGCTTATTTGAGAGTATAAAGGCAATAGATACAAGACAGTATATACAGAGTAACTGACAGAAGGCAATATATACATGCATTATATACAAAGTGGCTATAAAAGGTGGCATGCTGAAAAAATCACAAAGAGACTATGTCAGAGCAAGGTATGTGAAAGGATGAAGGGGAGGAAGAACTTAAATTATATGACCAGATATATAGTAGTTGCATTACCTAGAGTCTTGTAATGTGCTTTTATTCCTGATTGGAAAAGGGATTTGAGAAATGATCTTGAACATAAAAAGGGACAGATTCACACAGTTTGGGGCCAAGGACTGAGGAAAGCATGGTCTGTTAGTTTGTGAGGTTTGGAGGAGGGCCCTGAATGATTAAGGATCTAAAGTTCTATGGTGGTGCATCTCTGAATAATCTGGAGGCTAGTGGAGGAAGGTCTTATTCTTGATACAGTAGAAAATCGATTATCCAAACTAATTGTTACCTAGGGTAGTTTGGATAATCAAACATACATTGAACCAGATAAAAAAAAAACTTCTAAAATCTTGTTTTTTCTGCACAGGGAACACACTTTTCAACCATTCAGCGATTCAAGTGGACAATAAAAAATATTTTTCACACACAAGCGGGCTACAAGCTCAAAAAACATGCACAAGTGAATATGTATAACATTTACATATTCAGACTTTATGATTTTTCCTACCTGAAAGCTTTGGAAGGCTGCGTTCGGATAATTGACATTTCAGATAGTCAACTTTCGGGTGATCGACTCTGTACTGTAAGTGTAAGTAGGTGATTAGCAAGTAGAAAGTCAGCATGCAAAGGTAGCCAGCTAGCTTTTACAATGATTTTCCAGTGATGTTCATGTCTTAGGAAGAGAGTGATAAATCTGCATATGATGTTTAAAATTAATTGAATGGTGGAACCATTTCTTTTAAAGGCTGCAGCAATCAGATGGAGACCATATTCTAGCTGAGCCCGTAAGATACCTTTACCTATGGCATTCCTACTACTAATAGCTGCTGATGGAGTCTTCAGTGGAACTTGGGGCATTCTTTTGAAACACCCATCTTGCGACCATACTACCTGAGGCAGATCTTTATAAACAGCTGCTCAGATAGTAATAAAGAAGTATTTTAAATGTTTTCTGCAGTCTTGTTATGCACTTAACCTCTTTGCTCATATTTTGTGAGGAAGTACATTCTGCATTACAATGCCATATTTTACTTCACCAAACATATATGACATCTGTATTTATTTTTTTTTCTTTAATTTAGCAATCCATCTGATTGCTCAGTTTGTGAATATTGTCATTTTGAACAGTCATATTCACTTATGATTTATTAGGTTTCTGATCTCTGTTAAGCTGATATGTCAGTATCCTTTTTTGTAGTTTCACCGCTCTCAGTTTAATTAACTGGTTTGTTAACCAGCAGTAGTGGGCTAGTCCATAGGCTCTTTTTAGTCACATCATAGGCTAAAAGCACAAACTGTTTGATGACCGTAAATTTCATTGTCAATTAAAAACAATGAATGCAATTGCTGTATCTACCCAATAATAATTTGCTTTGAATTATGGTGTTATTGTGTGTGTGTAAGTGTGTGGGTAAATAAAATTATGTGTACTGTGTGTGTGCGCGCACACATTTGCATATATGTGTACAAATATGCATACACACAGACACACTATCACTACTTAAGGAATTAATGATGGCCTTCCTTATCACTGCTGCATTATTCTGTACTCTTGGGATATCCTACCAAGGATAACTTAATGTCCAGCCGGTATACCAAAGCCTTTACACCTTCCAGGCATTGTACGTCAGACATATGTCCTACTTGCAAGGTATTAGGTCTTTATGTGACATACGGGTGCCTAATTCTCAGAACTTTGCCGCCAGTCTGAACACTACCTCTGAATTTGGTCTGTATGCCATTCACCAAGCTGGTCCATCTACCTAGCTTTCTATAGATAAGTGTGATGTTAAGGTTCCAACCTTACTTATTTGTGTGAGTTGCTCAATGCTGGTTTGGGATATTCCTCTGTTAAAGTTCATTTATCAAGTCATTTCTGCCTGCCTGTCTCTTGAGTCCACCTTTGGCTTCTAGTTTTGAAGTCAAACAATTTCTAAAAGGTGTTCTTCATATCAGACCTCCAAGAAAGTCTATTCCTCTTTCTAGTGAACTTAAACCTTTTTCTTGAAATATTGACTGTGTCCCATTTCGAGCCTGCTTTTTCTTCTTCCCTGCAGCATTGTACTTAAAAGACTGTATTGTTGGTGGCTCTTAGATCTGCTAAAAGGGTCTCCGAACTTCAAACTGTTATGGCGGTTCCTCCTTTTTTGTTTTTCTACAAGGATAGAGTCTGTCTTACTACTAGTCCTGCTTTTATGCTCAAGGTGGTTAATGGTATTTCCTTGAATCAGTGCATCTTCCCTCTTTTCCCTTCTCTACAGACTTCTAGTGACACCTTGGATTTACATAGACTGTTCTAATATTACATGAATAAGACAAAACGTATAAGAAAATATGAGCAACTTTTTGTTTCTTTCTTATGCCCAGAAATTAGGTTTGGCAGAAAGATTATGCATGTGATTTTGTTAGGGGGCAGATCTGCCTAATTTATTTGTTGTTTAAAATAAATAGATGTTATAGCTGGAGGTGAGATTAAAGAGTTGAAAACCATATTTAATTTTGAAATGAAAACCGTTATGTGATGGATGTTCTGGCCTCTTGTATGAGTAGTTGATCCGTTTAATAGGTGTTCTCCAACATTGTTATTTCATTATCAGTAATAGTTTTGATGTGGTGAATAAAGCTTAATCTTTGCAGTAGCCAACACCCACGTTTTTCTTTATGTGAATGAGCTCAGCTGCATCTCCTGCATAATCTTTAATAATTGTTTCGGTGTACTTTGTGTGATTAATAATTATTATTGTGTCAAAGTTAGCGGTATATTCTCACAAGGGCCAGCACTATATTTAAAGTCATTTTGTAGTGATGTTTGAATACATGTTAAATCTTTGCCTGATGAATACTAGCAGATCATCTGTAGAGAATAACATTTTAGTGGATAGAAAGAACAGAATTGGTCCTATGTCTAGATTTCAAGAGTCTGGGGCACTGTTGAGAAGGCCTAATGCTGCAAAGGAATTTCATTGCTGACCTGTTGACAGCACAGTATCTGTTCATGTATAGCAAGTTTCCACTTCACTAAACCATCTAAAAGAAGATGATGGAACCAGAGTAGTGGAAATCCTATAAGAACTATGCTATACCAATAGACATAAATGCAACCAACATGCTAGTATAGTCATAAACAATACTTTATTGATTAATATTAATATAAACAACGTTCTCAAAATGTGCATATTTTTGCAGACAGCTGCTCAGTCCCATTTTTGGAATAAAAGGGTTTGATTGGCAAAATTAAACTGAATCTGTTAACAAATACCTCAGTATAACTGCAGGCACCTCATACTGTTACAAAGGCATGTTACAGCACTATCGAAACAGTAACTTGCTAAATACATTACTAATCTGAACAAGACCTGAAATGTAGAGTAAACCCTTTATCATGAAATAAGTTGTCCAGTTACAATTTGTTTGTGTAAAGCTAATAACATGCAGCAACACATCCATGATCTCCTTCATTCTTAATGCAGGCATGCCGAGTACTTTGCTAAACAGTATCGTGAGACACTATAGTTATACCACCCATAGTCTGCAATGATTAATGCAGTCCTGCATTATTCTTGTTAGGAAATTATTTTTGCAAGCAGAACTGTGTGAATTACATTAATCTGTAATAAGTGTCAGTGTTACATGCAGGAAATAAACAGTACTCTCCTGTAAATTGTACAGGCATAAACATGACTTTTTTACAAATGTAGGGCTGTGTAATAGCTGCTGCAAGACATGTTTAGGTGTGAGTGTCACAGTAACTGGAATGCAGGCATATGAGCAGTTCCTAACATAAACATTCATAACAGTTCAGTTAAGAGAATAAAGATCATAGTTGTGTTACTGTCTGACTTGCCTTCCTTTTTACTTCTTTAACTACTCTACACCTTAATCCAACCTAATTTCTCAGTAAATTTCCATCTTCACTTTCCCGCAATGCCCATGTCTTCCTCCTCCCCTCAGATCTTGTTTGCCACCCGTGAGAGTGAGCAGCTCGGATTGCAGCTCCAAGTTTCCTCAGTGATAGTGTGCTTTATCGTGAGTATTTTTCTTCTTTTTATTTTCTGTAACCCTCTGCCCTGGCCTGTCTTACTTTACCTACCCTATCCCTGTGCAGTAGTGTATCAGAAAAAAAGTTTTCTCTATCTTCTCTTCCATGCCTCTCCCTTTCTCTCTTCTGGTATGTGTGAGAGTGTGTGCTTTTCTTCTTCTAGCCATGGCAGAAACCTCAAAAGCCAAGCTTCAGGAAGTGTACTCATTGTGGTCACAAGCTGCCCTCTCTGAAGGCCACACACTCTGTGTAGTTTGCTTAGGGAAAGAGCACCTGGAGACCTCCTGTTCAGTCTGTGCGGGCTTTAACCCCAGTGCTTTGATTTACAGGAGGAACAAGCTCATTCTCAAGGGCATCCTCCCTCCTGGGGCTGCCACCCCTTCAACTTCTTCCACCCCAGCTTCTGGAACTCTACCTCCCTCTAAGATGCCCAGGAACGGGGAGAGGTCTCATCCCAAAGACCATGACATGCCTAAGAAGCAGTCCCCTGACTGCTTGTCTAGTGAAAAAAACCCGGCCAAGTGTAGGCTGGATCCAACCCAAGGTTCGCCTTGACTCCAGTCTCTGCATTTTCTGCTGGAGCCAGAGACCTCTCGGGGCCATTCCCCTCTTTCTGCCTCCCCTCATCGCTACTCCAGCCCCGAGTCGGTGGCTTCTTCAATCCGGTCCACCTGTAGTCTTTCCAGAACCAATGTGGACAGGATGATGTCCGGACCCAGATCCAGTTGTGGCTCCCTCCCCCTCCAGGGCTGAAAGCCTGCAGTCTACTTTTCTTCCCATTGTTCCTTCTCCGATCCAACCCCTGGATTCGGAGCTGTCAGTTCCAAGGTTTCCCGGCATCAAGGGGTTGGCTGCAGTAGTTCCAGGTACCTTGACGCCGACTATTGCCCTGAGTCGCTCGACTCCAACCTTTTTGGAGCTGTCTGACTCTCGGAGCTGTAGTCTTGGTGCCAGATCTGAGGGGATGGCATCAGCTTCGAGGTTTTTGGAGTTGGCTGTTCCACTAGGAGTCATGGTGCCTGGAGGCTCGAATCTGGATCCCCCATCAATGCAGAGGGTGACAGATCCAGTGCTACTATCCTCAGCTTCGGTAATTCATTCACCCTCTGCTTTTGATGTGGTGGAGAGGGTTCTCTTGGCTCCGTCGAGACCCTTGACGTTATCTTCCTAGGAGTCCGTCTTGGCTCCCTCTCTTTCTGGTCCAGAATCTGCCATTCTGCCCCATCTGGGACAGCCTGTCTCCACTCTGCCCCAGAGAGATCCCCCTTGGGAGCTGCCTGAGGTTTCTGAGTCCTCCCCAAAGACCCTCCATGAGGAGCTCCCTCGGAAGCATACATGCAGAAGGAAGGCCTTGGACACTCCACAGAAGACACTGACTTGGAGGGTTCCCCCTGGTCAACCCCAGATGATGTCTTCTTCGGAGATATCATGGAAATCCTGCACCAGAGTGGGGGGGTGGTCTACCCATAAAGCCAACTCGGATGACTCAGTGCTCCTGGAGGTGTTTGGCACAGGACCCTCTACCTGTTGGGTGTCCTCTCCCGTGGAGTCTCTTAATTTCATACAGGGCATGGAAAGAACCAGACATGATGGTACCTATCCCCAAGCTCCCTGACAAAATTCTCAAAGCTCCATCGGATAGGCAACACTGGTGTAAAGGATCCTTGGTAGATGCCATGGTGGTTGCAGCAGCCACCAAGAAAGAGCTCACTCAGGAGAGCTCTTCAGTCCATCCGCTGGACCGAGAGTCACAGGCCATGGACCATTTCTGGAAGTGGACTTACGCTTCAGCCACGTTTGCCTTGCACTGAAATACATGGCACATGTCATCAGACTGCAGCGGGACCTGGTCAAAGAGGTCACTGAGGTTTTCCCAGGGTCCATGTTGGCAGAGGAAAAGACAGTGTTCTCCTCCCATAAGCCACCTTAACTTTGATATCCAACACTTCCATGAGGCTCCAGTCACACGTTACTGAAGGTGCCTCTAGGTCAGCTGGAACAGGCGCAACTTTGTACATTCTCGGAGCCCTTCAAGGCGTTGTTTATGAATGCCCCCTATGACGGTTACACTCTCTTTGGTAAGACTGTTTGAGACACCCTAGTCCAGAGTGAGAAAGACAGGAAGACCTTGTCTGCCATCGGGATTCACTTCTCTACCCCGCAATGATCCTTTTCCCGGAATCAGTGTGGGGTGAAGAAGATGTGGTTCCGAAAATCTCAGAGCTTTTCCCACAATGCTCAGGAATTGCCTTACCCCAGAGGCAGAGGGGGATATGATAGATGCCGTCCTTGTGGCAGGGGGGGTCTGAGGAACCAAGGGTCTCAGGATTCTTTCCCTGACAGACCCTTGCAGCAGCCCTGAAGGGTTGCCTGACTGCTTGTCTCTGGAGTCAGTCGGGGGACATCTTTCTCTGCACCCAACAGCCAGGGAGTTGATCACAAGACTATCATTGGGTGTTGCAGATAATATTCAGAGGATACTCATTCCCCTTCCTTCAACCCTCAGCCCCTCCCAAACACCTCCCGGATGTCCCACCCATGCAATGGGAGGAGGCAGCAGTGGAAATTTCCAAGCTGCTCAACAACTGAGTCATCCACCCCATCCCCCCACACCAATCTGGATCAGACATCTTTTCCAGGTTCTTTTTAGTACCAAAGAAAATGGGGGACTTAAGACCTATCCTGGATCTTTCAACCCTAAACCTGTCAGTTGCCAAGACAAATTCCGGATGGTCACTCTCCAGTCCATTCTTCCCTTTCTGCAGATAAACGACTGGATATGCTTGGTAGACCTCCAAGACATATACTGTCACATCAAGATGGATTGGCACTCTCGGAGGTTCCTCTGAATCTGGTTGGGAGCCAATCATTATCAGTTCAGAGCGCTCCCCTTTGGACTCACCACTGCCCCCAGGCTGTTCACCAAAGTGATGGCAGTTGTGGCTGCTCACCTGCGGCTGCAGGAGTTCCAGGTCTTTCCCTACCTGGACGATTAGTTTCTTTCTGCTCCCTCCAGGCATCTACTCTGTCAAGCCAGGGATCTTCTTCTCAAGACCACTCACCATCTAGGCATAACCATAAATCTCAACAAGTCCCAAATGGATCCAGTGCAAGTTCTCTACTTCATTGATGCTGTCTTAGATATCACTCAAAGCAATGTATTTCTAACCCCTGACAGACTTCTATCCCTCTGATTATGTTTTTTTACATTGTTCAAGGCCAGTGTCCCCCTGCAGAGTCAGTTCTTTTGGGTGTTGGGGTCCATGGCAGCCCCAGTCACCCTTATCCCTACGAGCCCAGCTCATCTTCTTCATATGAGTGTCCTGCAATGGACTCTGGTGGTTCAGTGGTCACTGCTAGACCTGCCCTTATCTCATCTGGTTCAGTTATCTTGAACTTGCAAGGATTTGCTCCTCTGGTGGTTTCAGTCCCCAGACCTTCTTCTGGGTTGTCCATTCGTCCTTCCTGCCCCTGTGATCACGATGACCATGGATGCCACCCTGCTCGGGTGGGGGGGCATTACATGGGAAGGACAGTCCAAGGCATGTGGTCTTCCCTGGAGACTGATCTGCATATTAACATCGTGGAGATGAGGGCAGTGCTGTTGGTGTTGCAAGCTCTTCATGCCCATCTTCCCCAAGGGACAGTTGCTATCCAGACAGGCAATATGTCTGTAGTCTGGTACATTAACAAACAGGGGAGGACCAGATCTTACCCCCCTTTGTTTGATTGTGGGAGTGGACAGTCTCCTCTGTCCATTTTCTGGTGGCAACGCACATTCTGGGGAGGTCCAGCATTCTGGGGGACAGGCTCAGCAGATCTATTCTGATGCCTTACAAGTGGTCTCTGAATATTTCAGTAGTGGAACAGGTCTTTCTAAAGAGGGGTCAGCCTTGCTGCAATCTCTTCAGCCTCTCCTTCCAACGTGTAGTGCAGCGAGTATTTCGCTCTGAACCCCCCTCCAGGGGAGTCCCCCAGAAACGCTCTAGTTCATGCTTAGCCCTCCAGTCTACTGTATGCTTATCCTCCAGTCCTTCTAATTCCAAAATTAATTCAGAAAGCTCAACGGCTTGGGAGCTTAGTGATCCTCATTGTCCCCTTCTGGCCTTGCCAAATTTAGTTCCTCTCTCTGTGGTCTCACGTAGTGTGTCCTCCTTGGACACTAGATCCAGTTCTGGATCTGATCACGCATCCTTCAGGGATCCTGCACCCAGATTTAGTCAGTATGAAGTGCACGGCTTGGCTGCTGCAGTTCCAGTGATAGGATAAGACAACCCGGGAGTCCTAACTGTCAAGAAGATTTTGGTAGTGGCTCACAAGTCTTCCACCAGGAAGGTTTAGTCCAGTAAGTGGAAGCGTTTCTCTGTATAGGCTTTTCAGCATGATCTGGAACCCCTTTACTGCCCCGGCCCTGCCATTTTGGAGTTTTTGGTGGATATTTTTAATCATGACACTAGCTTTACTATGGTAAAGGTACAATTGGCAGCGATCTCCAATTTTCACATAGGAGAGAATTTGGCTTCTTTGGCTTCTTCTAAGCTTTGTAAAGTCTTTTTGAAGGTACCTTTTTACTTAGGCCTCCAGTCAAGGACTCAACGCCCCCTTGGGATCTTACCCTAGTACTACAAGTTTTGGTTTCTCCCCCATTTGAACCAACAGCTACAGCTGTCTTGCAGTTCCTGTCTCGGAAGACGGCCTTTCTGGTTGCTATTACCTCGGCCAAGAGAGTATTAGAGATCCAGCCCTTATCTGTCAAGCCCCTTATATGGTGTTTCAGATTCACTTCAGAAGACTGAAAGCCTAAAATCTTGAATTTCAAAAGACTGAGACCAAAATCTTGAAAGTTCAAAAGACTAAAAACTCAAAATACTGAATCTCAAAATACTGAAAACACACAGGATACCAACAGTTACTATATTCCAGCACAACTACATACAGAAACAAATAAAAGATAAACTGTTTACCACTTCTCCAAGTATATAAGCATAAGCAGGGGACAAGCCCTCCTGCACTCCCCCCATGGGGGGCTGCGCCCCCTGCTACTTAAATATATCAACTCTGAGATCGCACTCCACAGAACAAAATGGCAAACATACCATTATGTGTTTCATGACTGCCTGTTGTAACCTTAGTCATGTTCCCTTCTTACTTGCTATACTACAACATAACTCATGTTAGTGTAGTGAAGTGCAATCTCGGAGTTGATATATTTAAGTAGCAGGGGGTGTGGGGGGTGAATGGGGGCTTGACCCCCTGTTTATACTTTGAGAAACTTAATATGGTTTGTCTTATACTTGTTTCTGTATCTGCTTCTGCTGGAATATAGTAAGTGTTGGTATCCTGTATGTTTTCAGTAGTCTGAGATTCAGTATTTTGAGTTTCAGTCTTTTGAACTTTCAGGATTTTGATCTCAGTCTTTTGAAATTCAAGATTTTGGGCTTTCAGTCTTTTGAAGTGAATCTGGTGTTTCATAAGGACAGTGTTTCCCTAAGGGCTAATCCCTAATGGCATCAGAGTCTAACATTAACCAGGTCATCTGTCTCCCTGTTTTCTTTCTGAACTTCCAGAGTAAGGGAGAGTGTAAATTGCATTTGCTTGATGTTCACTGGCAACTGTGCTTCTATTTGCATAGAACAAAATCCGTTCGTAAGTCTGATCAACTTTTGTTTCCGTTTCTAAGCCTTTCTGAGGAAAATCTGTATCAAAAGTAACTACTGCTTGTTGGATCTCTGAATGCATTGTGCTGGTCTGTCGAGCCAAAGGATTATCTCCACCAGGTCATGTCAGGGTGCATTCTACCAGGTCTGTAGCTACTTCTGCAGCCTTTTGGTTTTGGGTTTCCTGAGATGGCATTTGCTCTGCAGCTACTTGGGCATCATCATATATGTTTCTCTCTCATTACAAATTTGATCTCCTTTCCAGAGACAGGGCATCTTTTGTCTCAGTCGCTCTCCGAAACATCCTTCCATGAGGACCTCCCAGGGCTATTTGGTAGCTGGCGACTCTGTCCCACAAGTTGAAGATCAAATGAAAACAACAACTTTAGATAGAAAAGTTATATACTCACCATAATGTTCCATCTGAGTTGTTGCTTTTCATTTGTCTTCAACCATCCCTCCCTCCTTCCTCCTGCCTTATGTGGGCTGTGTAGTGGACCAGATGGAGGAGGCATAGCCCCTACTCTGGTGAGCTTTTTTCATTATTGAGTGAATAGGTGCTAATGTCAGGGTTTTAGGCATATGATTAGGTTGGGGTGTTATTTTCTGCAGCAAACTCAATCTGAGAGGAGGAGGAGGGAGAGGAGTATTATGGGTAGGGGAGGATGGATCTGATGCAGGAAAATCCGACCAAATCAGATCCTTACCGGATCCCTGCCCCACAGGTTGAAGACAAATGAAAAGCAACAACTCAGATGGAACATTATGGTGAGTACATAACTTTTTTTATATTCATATTTATTGTGTACTCTACTGCACTAACAGTTTATCTAATGTTGTCAGTCTTCATCTGTTCTTGACTCTTGGGTAGTCAGTTCCGATCCTCGGAACCAGTTCAGCCATTATACAGCTTGCGCCAGTCAAAAATCTCTCAAGCTAAGACTCTACCCACAATGCCCCTCTCTATATTACCTCAGATCTCGTTTCCCGCTCTTGTCGCAAAATGCGTCAGCCGATCCTCCTCTCGCAGCTAAGGAAATATCTAAAATGTATTAGTTTTTCTCCTTTTTTAGTATAAAAAAACTGTTTTCTCATCTCTACCCACCTTTTCTCGAACGAGTGAGTTATTTTCCATACCAGTTGTTGTCCTTTCTCCTGCCATTGCTGGTAGTCGCCTATCTACTGTTAGGTAGTTTGTTTTTACCATTGTTGGTAATATTCCTTTTCTTTTAACTTTTTTTTACATATTTTTAGGTAGTTCTATCTACCATTGTTGGTAGAATTTTTCTTTTTATCCTTACATGCATGTGTGTGTTACTGGTGTGACAACAGTTCTGTCAGTTGCCCTCCATTGTTTTCTTAGTCGTCAACATGGCAGACAAGTCCAAGGGCATGACTGGTTTTAAGCAGTAAGTGCTAGGACTGCGGGAGGAAGATGCATAACTCTGTAGGCACTCTGCCTGTGTTTATTGTTTAGGTGTTCCATATTTAGAACTGGAGTGCTCCATCTGCCAGGCCTTCATACTAGGTCCCTGGTAGAACATCGAAATAAGCTAATTCTTAAAGGGGCGTATTAAGGCCCCCTTTAAAGAAGCCTTATCCAAGACCAATATGGTTCCAAAGGCCTGTGGTTCCAAGACTAGTCAGTCAGTACCGACTTCTCCATCAGCACTGATAACAAGAAAGCATAAGCCCTTTTCTGTCGGTTCCTCCTTGGAACCAAAAGCCAAGGTTTCAAAGCTCTCAGAACTTCTTTCCTCCTCGGCACCAGCCACTTCAGTGCCATTAACACTGGCGTAGGCACTGACTTCTTTAGCTTCCCAGTCAGTGGAGACATCTCCAACTACACCACAGCAGGTCTTACCCACTCCTTCAGTGCAAAAAAGTGAACCTCTGTATATACCCAAGACAAGGTACTCCCCTTCCATTGTCCCTTTCTATGGTTAGCTTCTTAGTTCCTTTGTGGAAAGGCCAGAATCCCCCTCTGGATTGTCCGTTCACTCCTCCAGGAGTTTCACTGAAGTAGATATTGTGAGGTTGATGGGCCAGCTCCTAGTGGCTAGGGGTATTTCTGCCTCTTTGCAACCCCCTCTCCCACCTGGAGTAGGGATGTTTTCTCCCAGGACTCCACCAGTTCTTCCTCTAATGACTTCCTTGGAGGCCTTAGAGCTTCTTACTCCTACTACTCAGGCTCCAGTTGCTCTGGCACTGATAGCCCTTTTGTCTTTGGTTCTGGATTCGGCTCTAACTTCTTCAGTTCCATTGGAACCGGTGGATTCCTGAGATCGTGGCTCCGCCATCAAGCCCGATGGGTTTCAGTCAGCTCCTGCATTTTATTCAGAGTCGCACTTACCTCTTGGAACTTCAGAGGCTGGGGGCCCTTCCTCAGCTCCTGCTTTGGAGGTGGGTCTCTCTGAGCAGAGTGTGACCAAGGTTCTGAGTTTATCTCTCTTGGTTCTGGGCTCCCATCCCTGTTTGGGGAGGCCAGTCTTCCAAGCAATGGAGAGAGCATTGGCCACAGCAGGCTCTCAGGTGGCTCCTGCTGTGTCAGAGTTTCATCCCCTGACCCCTTCTTACCTGGAGCTTTCACTAACCTCCATGCCCAGACAGTGAGGTCCAAGGCTGCAAGAGATCCCATCAAAGGGTCACTCTTCTTCCGAGTCCTCCTCAGACATTCCCACTGAGGAGCCTCAGAAGAAAAAGTGTAAGAGGAAACACCTGGACTCTCCTGAAGAGTCCATCATGGAGGACACAGATTTCGATGATGGGGACTTTCTCGAGATCCTTAATCAGAGGGGAACTGGAAGCCCAAAGACCCTACTTCTGAGGAGTCTGTGTACTTGCAAGGCAATGGTTCTCACCCATCTACTTCCTGGGTGACCCCTCCCACTGTCGATCTTATTAAGTTGATCGCTGAGTGGGCTTGGAAGGCTCCTGACTCCATAGAACCAATTCCCTGGAGACGATATAAGGTACTCTGTGCTCCTGAGGATCAACAGCATTGGGCAAAAGGGTTAGCAGTAGATGCCATGCTGGTTGTGACTGCCACCAAAAAGGAACTAGCTGAGGAAAGTTCCACTGTTCATCCCCCTAACGGAGAGTCTAGGACAATAGACAGATGTTCTTCATTCCACATTGCTGCAGTCCTAACTATTGGGGTAGTCCGCTGTCCAGTCGGCCCGAATACCAAAGTATATGGCTGACGTCGGTCAGGGCGCATTAGACTGACGTCAGTACGTCAGGGTACTAATGCGCATGACCGACGTCATATCCTCTGTCTTTTTTGCCACATGGTCCGATGCAGAAGCAATTTTGCGAGTGCAGGTTGGCGTTCTGAAAGTTTCTGAAGTCAGAGTTTCAGACCGAATCAAAGTTGGCTAAGTACCCGTTAGAATATTTTGGTTTTTTCTTGCCTCAGTATTTAACCGGATGTCAGAAAAAGTGAATAACTGTATTTCTTGTGGGAAACAGATACCTCATAGGGATTACCATACTTTGTGTATACCTTGTTTAGGGCCTGAGCACGACGTTGTTGGATGCCGCTCTTGTGCTAGATTTAACAAACGCACTATTAAGAGAAGGTTAGACTGTGCCAGGTTAGTTTTTGGGAAGCGTTGTAATTATAAAATGCCGTCGGAGGCTCCGACACCCGCTTCGGCCAAAAAGCGCAAGGACAAAGCAGCAAAGCCTAGAGTGGAAGAACCGACAGTCCCAGACGTCGGATCTTTAGAAGGCTCAGTGGAGCGGAGGTTTTGCCAGGTGTTTCTTTGGAGTCTCAGGAGAGACTTTACTGTTACAGGATGTATCCTCGCAGGGAGTAGGCCAGGCTGAGGGGGCTTCTCAGGTGGCTGTTCTTCCCTCTCTTCCTAAGGTGGTTAGAGCCTCCCCTTCTGTTTCCAAGGCTTCTTTGAGAAGCAGGCCAAGTTTAACTTCAGTGGGGGTTTCTCCTAGTGCTTCAGGGTCTTTGCCTAAGAAACATATGCTTAAATGGCAGAGGATTTGATTACTATGATTAGAGGTTCTATGCCCCCTCCTGATAAGAGGCCTAGGGTGGAACCTGAGTTTGAGAGTTTTGAGCAATGTTCGGAGGCTTCTGAGTCTTGACTGAAGACTTGCAGGAGTATCCTCCTTATTCTGATTCTGATGTGGATGATTCTACTCCTTCAGCTTCTCCTCCTGAGGATTTTTCATTTTCAGAGACTCTGCATTCCATGAGGGAGCATTTTAAATGGGAAGGTCAAGATTTCTCTGATTCCAGGAAGAGGCTTAGGGAATTCTTGTTTTTACCCCAGCATAGGCCTTTAGCTATACCTCCTGTTCTGAATGTGGTGGAAGATGTTTTTGCAGAGGCTTCCCTCAATCCTGATTCTTTGCCTCCTGCCCCAGTTAAACCGGATAGGTACTATAGGGTGCCTGAAGCTCATAAGTATCTTTTAAGAGTCCTAGGGCAGACCCGAAACTGTCTCTCAGGGGCCTAAAGGTGAAGGCCTCTGTTGTTAAAAATCCTGTTCCTCCTGATAAAGAGGCAAGGGCTTTGGATAGATGGGGAAAGAAAGTGTATACTTCTTCCACTTTAGCCATGAGGGCGTTGAATTGTCAGTTTCACATGTTAAAATATCAGAATTATCTCCTTTCACAATTGAAATCTAAGGTGGATGCTCTGGCAGAAGGTATTGAGTGTAAAGAGTTGCAGGATTTAGTTCATGTGTCTGAACAGGTGGGTAAACATTCCTTGCAATGTGGTTTTGATGCTGTGCAGGCCTCCTCGAGGGTGGCTGCCACTGGTTCTGTTCTTCAGAGGCATGCCTGGTTGAGAGATCAGAATTTAGCTGAGCATGTTAAAACAAGGATTTTGGATGCTCCTTTGCAGTCTGATGTGTTGTTTGGTTCGCCTGTGGAAGCAGTCTTAAAGAAAATGGAGGACAAGGCTAAGTCTATGCAAACTGTTAAGGATTTTTGCAGGTGCAGCCTCCAAGTTTAGTAGAAATTGGCCTACTAAGGGATGGACTTATCCTGCTTATGATTCCCAGTCTAGGGGTAGGTCTAGACGTGGTAGGCAGAGCTCAAGGTTCTTTAGGCCTAGGACAGGGAGTTCCCCTGCTCAGACTTCTGGTGAGGGCAGGGGTCAGTCCTTTCGTAAGCAGACCCAATGACCTGCCTTTTCAGCTGCCAGTACATTCTCGCCTGGCAGCACCTTTGGGAGGAAGGCTGTCTCTTTTCAAAGAAAATTGGGATTTAATTACCCAAGACAGATGGGTTCTGGATATCATTCACCACGGTTACAGGTTTTATTTCCATACCATGCCTCCTTTCAAAGGCATGCCAGACATTCCTCCTCTACAAAGACAAGAGGCTCACAAGCAAATTTCTCTGTTGCTCCACATAGGGGCCATTCAGCCAGTTCCTGTGCCAGAAAGGGGCCTAGGATTTTATTCTCGCCTGTTCCTAGTACCGAAGAAGGGGAACACGTGGAGGCCAATTTTGGATTTATCTATCCTCAACACTTATCTGGACATTCCCAAGTTCAAAATGTTGACGTTACAACAGCTTTTACCTATGCTGGGCAAGGATCACTGGATGGTAACTTTAGATCTCAAGGAAGCTTACCTTCATGTGCCTATAAGACTAAGTTGCAGGAAGTATCTGCGTTGAGCTGGAAATTCTCATTATCAGTTCTCTGCATTGCCCTTTGGCTTATCCACTGCGCCCAGAGTATTCACAAAGGTTCTGGCTCCAGTGATAGCTTACTTCAGGCTAAAAGGAATTCAAATCTATCCTTACTTGGACGACTGCCTGATTCTAGCTCAAGAAAAGGAAGACCTTCTACAGCATTTGGATTATGTCATAGCAGTGCTAAGATGCCTAGGGTATTCTGTGAACGAAATAAAGTCCAGTCTAGTACCCTCTCAAGACATGTGCTTTCTGGGTGTGAGACTGAATACAGCAGCCCAGATGGCCTTTTTAACCCTGGACAAACAAAAGAATCTTTCCAGTTACTTCCGTCAACTATCTCTTCAGTCCGGGCTGACTGCAAGGACAGTCCTTCAAGCCTTAGGGTTCATGGCATCTTGTATTCTGGTGCTTCCCAATGCCAAACTGCATATGAGGAAGCTGCAATGGTATCTCAAAATGTATGGACACAGCACTGCCAGGATTTGGACACTGTCATTCAAATAATACCTTGCATTCAAAAGGAATTTTTGTGGTGGGCTCAGGAATGTCACCTAAACAAGGGACTCTCTGTGACCCGGCCATAGGCTTAGTCAGATTCTAACGACAGATGCCTCAGACATTGCTTGGGAGCTCATCTAAATGGAAAGTGGATACAAGACAAGTGGCCTGCCAGACTACAGCATCTACATATCAACATGAAAGAGATGTTAGCAGTCCAGTTTGCATTAATGGCTTTCAAGGAGTTACTTCTTCCAGGGCAGGTGTTGATTCTAACAGACAACACAACTGTCATGTGGTACATCAACAAACAAGGGGAACACATTCTTACCCATTGTGCAGGCAAGCAATGATTTTATGGGAGACTGCGCTCAGCTTGCAACTAACTCTTCAGGCAAGGTTTCTGCCGGAGCACAGAACTCCTTAGCAGATGTGTTAAGCAGACAAATCATGGATCCCCACGAAAGTGGAAACTGGATCTTCATGTATTTCAAAATTGACAGTGTCATGGGGAACTCCAGACATAGATCTGTTCGCTTCTCCACTAAACCACCAGCTGCCAAAGTTTTGCACAAAGAGGTTTCATCGCACAGCTTGGAAAGTGGATGCTCTTTCTTTCAGTTGGAAAAATCTTCATGTGTATGCTTTTCCACCTCTGCCTCTTCTCCCAAAGGTGCTTCTAAAGGTCAGACAAGACAAGCCAAGGATGATTTTAATAGCTCCAGATTGGCCTCGCAGCACTGGTACCCATTACTGAGGAGTCTGGTAAGGAAGCCTCCATGGCCTTTACCCTTGATTCCACACCTGTTGTCTCAGAGGGACGGTCACCTGCTCAATGTCAAGCTTCAATCTCTTCATCTAACAGCCTGGCATATTCTGTTTTGAAAGACAGCAGGTCTCAACTTCCTCAACAAGTTTTAAATGTGATTATGGAAGCCAGAAGACCTAGTACAAGGAAAGTGTATGCAGAAAAATGGAAGAGATTTTTATTTTGGAGTGCAGCAAACAATTTGGAGATTTCTGAGCCTAATTTGAGTGTGGCTCTTCAATATCTTACTGAGTTATTGGACAAAGGTTTGTCTTTCTCTTCCATTAAGATTCATGCTGCAGCAATTTCAGCTCACTATGATTGTGACCCACCATTGTTTTCGCATCCTTTGTTCAAGCAATTTCTTAGAGGGCAAAGAATATAAGA
The DNA here is from genome assembly GCF_019279795.1 of Protopterus annectens. Classification (NCBI taxonomy): domain Eukaryota; kingdom Metazoa; phylum Chordata; order Ceratodontiformes; family Protopteridae; genus Protopterus; species Protopterus annectens. The sequence continues at coordinate 865,575,986 of NC_056737.1, read as the reverse complement.
CCCCCACGTAGAGCTCCTACTCCTGCTTGGGATCTCAATTTTGTGTTGGAGAAACTTACTCTACAACCTTTGAGCCTGGCTACTGCTGAATTGAAATATTTGTCATGGAAGACTGCGCCAGTCAAAAATCTCTCAAGCTAAGACTCTACCCACAATGCCCCTCTCTATATTACCTCAGATCTCGCTTTCCCGCTCTTGTCGCAAAATGCGTCAGCCGATCCTCCTCTCGCAGCTAAGGAAATATCTAAAATGTATTAGTTTTTCTCCTTTTTTAGTATAAAAAAACTGTTTTCTCATCTCTACCCACCTTTTCTCGAACGAGTGAGTTATTTTCCATACCAGTTGTTGTCCTTTCTCCTGCCATTGCTGGTAGTCGCCTATCTACTGTTAGGTAGTTTGTTTTTACCATTGTTGGTAATATTCCTTTTCTTTTAACTTTTTTTTACATATTTTTAGGTAGTTCTATCTACCATTGTTGGTAGAATTTTTCTTTTTATCCTTACATGCATGTGTGTGTTACTGGTGTGACAACAGTTCTGTCAGTTGCCCTCCATTGTTTTCTTAGTCACAACATGGCAGACAAGTCCAAGGGCATGACTGGTTTTAAGAAGTAAGTGCTAGGACTGCGGGAGGAAGATGCATAACTCTGTAGGCACTCTGCCTGTGTTTATTGTTTAGGTGTTCCATATTTAGAACTGGAGTGCTCCATCTGCCAGGCCTTCATACTAGGTCCCTGGTAGAACATAAATAAGCTAATTCTTAAAGGGATTAAGGCCCCCTTTAAAGAAGCCTTATCCAAGACCAATATGGTTCCAAAGGCCTGTGGTTCCAAGACTAGTCAGTCAGTACCGACTTCTCCATCAGCACTGATAACAAGAAAGCATAAGCCCTTTTCTGTCGGTTCCTCCTTGGAACCAAAGCCAAGGTTTCAAAGCTCTCAGAACTTCTTTCCTCCTCGGCACCAGCCACTTCAGTGCCATTAACACTGGCGAGGCACTGACTTCTTTAGCTTCCCAGTCAGTGGAGACATCTCCAACTACACCACAGCAGGTCTTACCCACTCCTTCAGTGCAAAAAAGTGAACCTCTGTATATACCCAAGACAAGGTACTCCCCTTCCATTGTCCCTTTCTATGGTTAGCTTCTTAGTTCCTTTGTGGAAAGGCCAGAATCCCTCTGATTGTCCGCTCACTCCTCCAGGAGTTTCACTGAAGTAGATATTGTGAGGTTGATGGGCCAGCTCCTAGTGGCTAGGGGTATTTCTGCCTCTTTGCAACCCCCTCTCCCACCTGGAGTAGGGATGTTTTCTCCCAGGACTCCACCAGTTCTTCCTCTAATGACTTCCTCGGAGGCCTTAGAGCTTCTTACTCCTACTACTCAGGCTCCAGTTGCTCTGGCACTGATAGCCCTTTTGTCTTTGGTTCTGGATTCGGCTCTAACTTCTTCAGTTCCATTGGAACCGGTGGATTCCTGAGATCGTGGCTCCGCCATCAAGCCCGATGGGTTTCAGTCAGCTCCTGCATTTTATTCAGAGTCGCACTTACCTCTTGGAATTTCAGAGGCTGGGGGCCCTTCCTCAGCTCCTGCTTTGGAGGTGGGTCTCTCTGAGCAGAGTGTGACCAAGGTTCTGAGTTTATCTCTCTTGGTTCTGGGCTCCCATCCCTGTTTGGGGAGGCCAGTCTTCCAAGCAATGGAGAGAGCATTGGCCACAGCAGGCTCTCAGGTGGCTCCTGCTGTGTCAGAGTTTCATCCCCTGACCCCTTCTTACCTGGAGCTTTCACTAACCTCCATGCCCAGACAGTGAGGTCCAAGGCTGCAAGAGATCCCATCAAAGGGTCACTCTTCTTTGAGTCCTCCCTCAGACATTCCCACTGAGGAGCCTCAGAAGAAAAAGTGTAAGAGGAAACACCTGGACTCTCCTGAAGAGTCCATCATGGAGGACACAGATTTCGATGATGGGGACTTTCTCGAGATCCTTAATCAGAGGGGAACTGGAAGCCCAAAGACCCTACTTCTGAGGAGTCTGTGTACTTGCAAGGCAATGGTTCTCACCCATCTACTTCCTGGGTGACCCCTCCCACTGTCGATCTCATTAAGTTGATCGCTGAGTGGGCTTGGAAGGCTCCTGACTCCATAGAACCAATTCCCTGGAGACGATATAAGGTACTCTGTGCTCCTGAGGATCAACAGCATTGGGCAAAAGGGTTAGCAGTAGATGCCATGCTGGTTGTGACTGCCACCAAAAAGGAACTAGCTGAGGAAAGTTCCACTGTTCATCCCCCCTAACGGAGAGTCTAGGACAATGGACAGATTTGGAAAGTGGGTTTATGCGTCATCGACCTTCACCTTAAGAGCCTTGAATTTTATGGGACATTTTACTAGGCTGCAGAGGGATCTGATCAAGGAGCTATCGGACACTCTAGCAGGAGCTGTATCTGATGAGTTCCAAGAAAAAGTGCCTCTCGGGTTGCTACCCTGGAGTCTATTTCCAACTCGTCCATGAGGTGAATTGCACATGCAGCCGAAGGGGTGACCAGGTCAGCCGGTTCAGGCATTGCAATTAGATGACATGTCTGGATGCACCTGTGAGAGGTGTATACAACTGCCTCACCAGTGGTCTCTCAGTCTCAGAATAGCAAGGAAGAATTTTTGTCGCTGGGGCCAGCCTTGCTTGCAGCCTATTTGCATCACCCCAAAACAAATGCTGAAGCTACTTTGCCCTAACCCCCCCTTAGGGAGAGTCCCTGAGAGAGACGCTCTTCTCCTCAATTGGCCCCTTGGTCTCCTGTATGCTTTTTCACCCTTCTCTCTAATTCCACTCTTTCTCAAGAAAGCAACCAGGTTGAGAAGCAAAGTGGTCCTCATTGCACCCTATTGGCTCGACAAATTTGGTTCCCTTTCCTATGGCCTCAACTAGTTCACCATCTATGAATTGTGGACCCAGTTCCAGACCTGCTGTCTCACCCTCAAGGACTGGTGCATCCCAACCTTCAAAATCTCAAGCTGACAGCTGGGTGCCTGCAGTTCCGTTAGTCGCCAGACATAATGCTTCCCCAGTGTGGAAAATTCTGCTGGCTTCTCATAAACCATCCACCAGGAAACTACCTTAGTAAGTGGAAGAGATTTTCAACCTGGACATATGATAATAATCTCAACCCTTTCTCCACACCTGTGGAAAGAGTTCTAGAATTTGTAGCCATTCTTTTTGATCAAGGAGCTTTAGCCTCCACGATTAAGGTCCAATTAGCTGCCATCTCTAACTTCTATAATAGTTTTGATGGCCTCCGTTTGATTTCACATAGACTATGTAAAGTGTTCCTCAAAGGACCTCTGCATTTAAAACCTCCATTTAAAGACCCTCAGCCTCCATGGGATCTGACCATTGTTCTTCAGTCACTGGTGCTTCCTCCCTTTGAGCCAGCAGCAATATGCAACTAAAGCTTCTTTCATGGAAAACACTTTTTCTCATAGCTATTACCCCCGCAAGACAAGTCTCTCAGATTCAGGCTTTATGCTCAAACCTCCTTATTTAGTTTTCCATAAGGATAGAGTTTCACTTAGAACCAGTCCATCCTTTCTTCTGAAGGTGGTCTCAGAATTCCACATTAATCAAACCATCAGCTTGCCTGTTTTCTTTCCTAACTTTACTAACAAAGGTGAATATAGCTTACATTTGCTGGATGTTCACAGACAGTTATGTTTCTATCTCAGTAGGACTAATGAATCTAGAAAATCAGACCAGTTGTTTGTATCCTTTTATGGGCCAACTTTAGGGAAATCAGTTTCCAAAGTTGACTTGTCAAAATGGCTAAGAGACTGCATTACTTACATATATAATAAAAAGGGTCTCATTTTATCTGTACCTGTCAGAGTGCATTCCACCAGATCAGTGGCCACTTTGGCGGTTTTCCATTCTAAGGCTTCCATGAATGAGATATGAACAGCAGCAATATGGGCTATTTCACATATCTTTATTACTCATTATTACTCTAGTATACCTTGCGAGGTACCATATGATTGTTCTACAGTGGATGTTACTAACTCAGTGGACCTGCCTTTCTCATCCTATGTCTTCAAGGCTAAGGATAACACAAACTTGCAAGGACTATCTTGCATGGTGGATTCAATCACATCTCCCTCAGCAAGGCCACCCATTCTCTGCACCCCAGCCCAAGGCCATAGTGACTACAGACGCTTCCCAAATAGGGTGGGGGGCATTGTCTGGGAAAGGCAGTTCAAGGCACTTGGTCCCCCGAGGAGACCAACTTGCACATAAATGTTCTAAAGATGGGAGTGGTGCTATTAGCATTGCAAGCATTTCAAGGTGCCCTTCCTCTAGGAACGATTGGAATCCAAATGGACAACTTGTCAGTAGTTTGGTGTATCAACAAACAAGGAGGAACCAAGTCTTATCCCCTATGTCGAGAAGCCATTAGAGTATGGCAGTGGGCGGTAGCCTCCAGTTGCTTTCTGGTAGCAACGCATATTCCAGGCAAGTCCAATGTGATACCAGACAAACTCAACAGGTCCATTCTGTTACCTCACGAATGGTCCCTCAGCCACTGAGTGGCGGAGATAATCTTTCGTTGGTAGGGCTATCCCTGCTGCGACCTGTTTGTATCCCCCTTGAACAACAAATGCAGCAGCTTCTTTGCCCTAATCCCCCCTGTGTGGGAGTCACTGAGGAAAGCTGTTTTCCATGATTGACTCCCCGGTCTGTTATGCGCCTATCCCCCAATCCCTTTGATTCCCAAGTTTTTACAGAAAGCATCCAGACTGAAGACCAGAGTAGTCCTCATTGCTCCTTACTGGCCTCGACAAGTTTGGTTCCCCTTCCTGTGGTCTCACCTCCTATCACCCCCACGGATTGTGGATCCAACTCTAGACCTTCTGTCTCATCTGACAGGGTTGTGGTTCAAAGGGCTAAGGCAATTAGCATGTATGGTGGAATAAATGAAGGTTAGGTAATGAGTGGGATTTTGTTCAGGTAAAAATGTACAGTATTAAAAAAGCGGAGTGTTGGTTTATTACAGCACTAATAATTACAGACGAGTTAGGAAGTACACTTCAGTGCACTTTTTTTTTTCTTTAACAGAGTTGTATATCATAACATTAAATCTGGTAACAGGAAGACTTTTGCCATTAGGCTATAGACAGCTTAGCATTCAAAGCTCTCTCAGGCTGTCAGCCTCCACATTTTACCCACAGCAGTATACTTTAAGATTTTCTTCTTTTAAATCTGTTTTGCCCTGGTTTAAGTAGCAGACATATCAGAGTAATCCAAGCTGTTTTGATAATTTGTGCTAGTTTTACAAATCATTAGCAATTCAACTTTGTTTTCCATTTCATTACCTCTCAGATTGTTTCTGACCACAAGTTTTTCTGCTTTTGACAATCTTTTTGATTGTTTAGTCAAAATGTTGTGTGTGTGCCCTTCCCCAGGTTGGTGTTTTTTTCCTGTCCCACTCCAATGTTTTCCTTCTAATGCCGTCAGCATTTTCCATTACTGATGTGAAAATCGTTAATTGGCTGAAGAATTTTCATGTTCATCATTTTTCAGTGTTGTACTAGGCTTTTGGCTGTATGGGTTTTATCCTGCCTAGGACAGAATAGTCAGCCAGCTTCACAAAGCTCTGTCTCCCTACCACACCTTCATTCTGATCTTGCTGATTGGTCAGCCCAGTAGAGGGAAATCACCAGCCAGAGTGAAACAATGTTTAGGACTTTTTTGCTATACACACAGAATAGTGTACTCATTCTGAACCTCTAAAATATATAAACAGTAACAAATAACTTTATATCCAAACAACTAACTATATAGAGAAGTAGGGGATGGAGGGGGTTGGGTACCACATCATTGAGGAATTCAAACATCTACTGTCATAGTAAGTGCAACTTGCACAACCGTACTGTGTTCATCATTCTCACTACTGCAGTAGCCATTTGGCTGTATGAGTTGATTTCCAAAGCCAATCCAACCTGGGAAGAGGAGGAATAAGGACCCAGGAGCCTCTGGACAATGGTCCTCTTAAAGCCAGGCTGGAACTGGAAAAAGAATCCAGTTTGTAATGGTTTGTAAAAGTATGTACACAGGACTGAGTCGTTGTCTTTAGAATCTTTCTAGAGTCCACCCCTTTCCAGTACATCATTGTAGATGACAAGACTTTAGTAGAATGTGCTTTGATACTGCCCGGAACTGATTTACCATGGTGGGTATGACAAAAAACAGCAGAGAACAGTAACCTGAAAAAAGTCTGTTTTGACTGGGTTGTTGCTAATTTGTCCCAACATAAGAAGCAAACAGCTGATCAGCTTTTTTAAAGGATTTAGTTCTGTCAGTGTAGTACCTGAGCTGGCTATGTACATCCAAATAAACAGCTGTTCAGCTTTTCTAAAGGATTTAGTTCTGTCAAAATCGTACATGAGCTGGCTATGAATGTCCAGAGTATGTAGAATACCTTTCTGCTGTGTTTTGTGGACCTGGATAAAACACATGGAAATCGATGATTTGATTGAAAGTAAACACCAAAACAACTTTGTGCATAAATGGGGGGATCTGCTCTTAATGAGAATCCTATCTCTGTAGAAAACCAAATAGGGTTTGCCCACCATGAGAGACAAGAGGTAGGGTCAGAGAGTGGGTTCTGGCAAGTCATAAATTATCATAAGATTAGCCTTGAAATATCTTTGAAATATGTGAATATTCAGCATTTAGGGTTTACCCACCATGAGAGAAAAGAGGTAAGGTCAGAGAGTGGGTACTGCCAAGTCGTAAATGATCATAAGATTAGCCTTGAAATGTCTTTTGAAATGCGTGAATATTCAGCATTTTTTGAGTACCCTTCTCTAAATGTAAATGACAAAGAGGATTCATACTCACCCTATCACCCCCTCTCTGGATGATCCCAAGTTTGAAAAGCATTTAGAAGTGATAAGAGAGACGAATAATTCGGCCCTTCCTCAAAAACCTATGGGAGGCTTTGCGTACCTTAAGCCATCTTGTGTAGTCCATTAAGTAGTAAAGTTGGCTCTGTCTGCTGCCTTAAACAACCCCAGTGTTTAGTGTTTTAGCTTCCATATCAAGGAGAATGGACAGAATTATCCACCCTGCTAAGATTGGAATTGTTGGTGTGAAGACACAAAGCCAGACTCTGCCATATTATTATCTGCCCATTAAATGTTCCTGTGTCCCACATCGACTCTTCATCCACACAGTGAGAAGTATGGACACATTTGAGAAGAAGATTTATGCCTTATTAGCTTTATTACTGAGGATCATACACTGAATGGCTTACATAAGATTACAGCAGGATATGTCAGATTAAATGTAGCAGACTCTGTATCAGCTGCTAGTGGACAACTGAAACAGAAGTTGCACTTGTAGCTGGCAGCTATATCCTCCATCTTAAACTTCAGTGAGAGTATCCTTATAACATAGCCTTTCTGACCCTCCCAACCTCTCAGAACTTCCTGTTTCACGGTGCAGTAGACATCCACACTGACAACATAGCAATTGTTTCCTGTATCAGCAAACAAGGGAAAACTCGATCCTATCCCCTTGATTTAGAAGCAGTGAGGATTTGCAAATTGGCTGTGTCAACAAACCATTTCCTGTTTGCAAATCAAATTCCTGGGAAAGTCATCTCTCTAACTGCCAGGCTCAAGCTGTTACCTTCTTATGTCTCATAAGTGGTTCCTCAGCCTAGCAGTAGTGTAGAACTTGTGCTACAGTCATTCTGCATCCTCGATCTGTGCCAAGTGCAGCAATTTCTTTTCTCTGTTCCCTCCTCTAGGAGAGCTTTCCAGAGATGGTCCCCAATACCTCTTCATACTTCTCCCTCATTTTCTCTGATTTCAATGTGAATTCCGAAAGCTAAGTGGCAGAAAGTCCAAAGTCATTCTCATTGCTCTATTTTGGTTTTGCCAAGTGTGGTTCCTTTTGCTTAAGCTTTGTCTTTGGAGATTCCTCTCTGTATTCAGTCCTGCAGAACACTACTGTCCCATCCCTCAAGCAAACCTTATCTAGATCTCCACTCCTTATGTTGAGCCTTATGCTTATTCTAATTCCATTAATTGCCAGAGATCTGGATGTTGGGTAGTCCAGATTCTCACCTCTGCACAGAAGGCACAGTAACTTGGTTTTCCATTTGGCTTGCTTTAAGGGGCTACATTCTTTTGTCACTCCATACCAGCAGTTTTGTATTATTAATCTAACATTTTTGGTACTGGCCTCCATTGCTAATTTTATGTCAAAGTATATTTTGCTGCTATTTCCCATTTCCATCAAGGTTCTGATTCTAATTTTTTTTTTTGAGAATATGTAAGAGTTTTCTTAAGGGTAACCTCATTAGACCCCGCCACACACACAGATCTTTTCCCTCTTATTGAGTCCTATATCTTACGTTAGACTTGACTTATCTCTATTAGAACAAGTGTATACAGCAGAGTTTCTCATAGTAATTGCTTCTGCATGAAGAATTCAAAATCTATTCCTTACATACAAATCCATCTTTCCTGTTTAATGTGGCCCCTGACTATAAGCACATCCTTCACCTTGTATTCTTTCCTAATTATACTAACAGTGTTGAATATTGCACCTTAGTAAGAGAAGGGTCTCTTGGAAGACTGTTCCTTACTCCAGATCTCATCAGCTGCTGAGCTCAAATAAGAATTCCTTTTGGGTTTTATTCCTCCTTCTTTTTCTATCAGTGGTTCAACAGTGTTTGCTGCTGCTTTGACTGTTTTTTTTCTGACTGGAAAAAATGTATATGCTTCTTTTTAACTTTGCTTGCACAGTATATGCTGTTTATAAGCTGATTGTTGTTTTGGGGGATTTTTAACCCTTCAAATGTATTTTATGGCCATTTATGAATGTTTAACTGAGTTTCTGTACTAAGGCAGTTTTACTTAAGTTCCTCTTTTTACGTCGTGCTTCCAGAAACGTGAGTTAATTGTGCCTGTTATTTCTGTTGATTAGCAACTTCATCTGGAAGTTTTGACAGGAAAACTTGCTGATGTTACATTTTTTTTCTTAGATATTATTATTATTTGAGGTGAGTGAGCAGGATTACAGCATGTTAAACATTTTTTTTCATTTAAGTTGTGATTTTGGTGTCATTTTGTATGTTAAACATTTCTGACAGGATTTTTTGAGTTTATGCTTTACTTGTTATATAAAACTGTTTTGTGCTATTTCTAATCATTTAGGGACTGAAACTGCATTTTTTTACAAACGTTATGGTACTTTTATGCGTGTATTTTATGCTTTGAACTGTGTTACTGAAACTACTGTAATTTTATTCAGTGCACTGTTCAGAACAGTATCCAGCAAAAATAGACTTCAGACTGCTATTTAGAGGGAGAATAGTGGGACTTTTTCATTTTTTTATACTTGGTGACCATGCAGCCATTATTTATTATTTTTCTGATGAGTTTTTTGTCTTCTGCCTTGATAGACTCCTATACTGTGTCCCTACCATGTAGCCCTTGGGCACCTAAGAAACATAAAAGTAAATCAAAGAATATACCTCAACCTACAGCTTGTGACTGTGCAGTGTCTTGGGCAGGCTGTCAAACCACTCGCCTTCTTTTGCCTTCAGGTCCCTGGTGTGGTGATAACCACAACTGTGCATAACAGGAGAGCCAGGCACATCCTATGAGGCTTGTACCATCCTGGTTCAGGTACAGGAGAGGCAAACTCTTTACATGCAGGGGACGTCGGTGGTGCAGAATCTGTTGCCAGTGTTGATATGTCTCCCTCAGGATTCTCCCAGTCATGTAGTTCATGCAAAAAAAGAGACAGATTATCTGTCATGAGCTGGTGGTTATGGCTAGATCCATTATTCAGGCTGTTGATTACAGGGTACAAACACAGGTTATGAGTAACACCTGTGCTTTCACCCTAATTTAACCACTCAAGGATCCTGGTTTTGAAGGGGATCTGGAATCTGAGGTTTCAGGAGTGTCAGAGTCTGTTCATTGGGTTCCTCTGAGGATGAACAGGTTCAGAAACTCAAACAGATATTTTCTTTTTCCCAAATGTTAGCTAGATTTAAGGATGTATTCCTTTGGGAGCAATCATTGGCTGCCATCGAGATCAACAAGACTTATGATCTGACTTCCAAGATGGCTGCTCATTGAGTAGCAGCTTAATTCTAGCTCTCCCATTGTGATAACCGAAACTTAGCAGAGAAAGTCAGTGGGCCTAGATTTCTGGGTAAGTTTCAGTAATTAGTTAGTAAGTGCACTGCTTGGATGCCAGGAAAAAAGAAATACAGAGGGCTTGAAGGAAAATCAGCTACAAAAGGCGACACAAAAGACAGTAACTGGGAAAAGTACTGTAGCTGTTCAGCAAAAAGCAGTGCAAGCTCCATACATGATTTCCAGTAACCTAGAGGAAACTATAAGGCAACTGCACACAGACCTGACTAAAATAAATGAAATGCTGATGGGTATATCAACTCAAACAATGAAAGGCTGGAAAATGGAAGAAGATTTAAACAGATATTCAGATTAGATGATAAAATTGCAAAAAATAAGAAGTTGAAATGAAGAAAGGGGTGGCTGAATATGGTCCTGCTCATGAAGAGATGTTTCAAAAATAATAGAATTAGAGGACAGAGCACATGGGGAAAACCTGAGATTTTCTGCTGTACCTGAGAAGCTGGAAGGAGCAAATTGTATTAATTTTATGAAAGGACAAGTAAACAATTGGACTGGTATTCCACAAGAATTGTTAATTGAAAGGACACACCATGTGTATACTCCAAACCTGGCTGTGAGAAAGCAACCCAGACCTATAATAGGAAAGATGCAATCTTACCAACAGAAGGAGTTGATTCTGACAAAACTGTGGCAGAAGGACAAAATGTTAAAAGTAGGAGACAGCAGAGTATTTGTGGGGAATGACTACTTGTACACCAGGCAGAAGAAGAGTAAATATATTATTCGGGGAATGTAAAGAAGCAGGCATGAGATTCAAACTGTTGTGCCCAGCTATCCTCAGAATATTTCCCTGGAGAACAGAATCATTTTTGATGAAGTACATTCTAAGGAAGAAGTACAAAAGTTTAGCCAATAAAAAGTGAGCTGTGAAATAGGAGATTCTGCTTGTTGTTCTTCTGGTAATAAAGACCACAGAGAGACTGTGACAGTGAAACTTTTCCAATGTTTCAACAGAAAATGCTTGAGAGAGAGAAAAGTACAAGAGTTGAGTAGAAGAATAGAGAGTATGTTGGTAATGAAGCAGAGACAGGGCTTGGGAGAATGAGATGAATAGGAGTAGAACAAGAAAATCTGGAAATGTTTGACTTTTGTGGACTTTGTTAAACTTGTAGTGGACTCTAAAGCATATGTTCTACTTCATTTCATTAATGTTCAGGAAACATACTCAGGAGAAGGGAAGAGGAGGGAAAAAGTTAACTGTAAGTAAAACAAAATTTTGTCTTAATAGTACTATTTAAATAGTGCATAATTTTCTTTGCACGTTACAAAGTAATTTTTCAGTTATTTTTAAGTGTAATGGGGATGCTAATGAAAATAGATGCTCCTGTTTTTTCATTTTGTTTCTTTGCGGTGGTGATGCTGCGGTAGCGTTGTCGCCTCACAGTAAGACGTTGTCCTGTTCGATTCTTAGCTAGAGCGTCTTCTGTGTGGAGACATGCATGAATGGGCATACCTTCGTTGAAGGTTGTGCATCAGGGCTGGCAACTCGGCACATAAAAATCTACTGCCAATCATTAGTGGACCTGAGTTCCTCTGTGGCGACCCCTAACCGGGAAAAGCCAAAAGACACAACAACAACTCCCTTCTTCTCTCTTTCTCCTTGTTCAGTTTTAATAAAGTTAGGCACTGCAATGTAAAAAAATCGATCTGGTTAAAAAAGCATGAAAACAGAAAAATTAGTGTGCTTTTTCTCATTCTTGCATAGGGGAATGACTGGGTTAATGCCATTAACTTAATCTAGTAACATGCTTTAAGAGATTTCAAGTAAATGAAAAAGAATATTGAGTATTACAAAGCTTTATTTCTAGTAAACAGTTTTGTCTGGTCCTTATGTCTCTTTCAGACAATCTGATAAAGAGAAATGTCTTGAAGAAGATGTTTGCTGAAAGTGTCTCATGTTTTCAAGCTGAGAGAGCTATAAAGATAAGACAAAACCAGACAGCACTTAATAGAACCACAGGCTATATGATTCGTCTTAGCATGAATAATTTTTCTTTTAGGTTAGCGCAAGTTTGTGTGGCTGTTTGTTTGGAAAATTTGCTCCTATTAGGAGAGTAAAACTTCAGTATTTAAAGATATACATAGTTTTGTGTACTGTTATTAAGTTAATAGGTTTTAGGGGGATATTGTGTGTGTGTGTGTGTGTGTGTGTGTGTGTGTGTGTGTGTGTTTTCGTTTGAGGGTTTCCATAAAACAAAATGTTCTGCAAGATGTGACATAGGCTCAAACAAAGATGACAAGAAACAACTGTGTAAAAGATTAACCTGCCAAACAGTATATGCATGTAAAACGCAAGCTGAAACTAGACATTTAATAAAAAAGCTGTTATGCATAAAAGGTAGGAATAATCTGTCAAGAATATGATGCTTTCCTTAATGTCATTAAACATTAATGGTCTCCCAGATAAATACAAAAAAAGAAAGAGTAGTGAACTATATTAAAAATGTAGAGTGCAAATAGCTATGCTACAGCAGACACGTCTGAAAAGAATTGAACATGTGAATTTGATAAAGAATGGTTTTCAGGATGGTTATTCAGCAGAAAACATCGGGCAAAGGAAGAAAAAAGTACTTATATTAATTGTAAGAGGAGTTCCAGTAGTAATAGAAGAGGATAAAAAACTATAACAATGGTAGTAGTACTAAGGGGCTACTGGCAAGGAAGGAGGATTACATTGGCATGTATTTATATTCCAATGAAAACTGCTATAATGGAGCTTAAGAAAATTCTGGGAGAAATAATCAGCTTTCAGCAAGGAATATTACTTATTGGTGGGGACTGGAATTTGATTTGCAACAGTGAAGATGTGTCCAGGGGGGCTCAGAAGGGAAAATATAACAAGGAAGGTTAGATTTTTAAAGAAATTTATGGAAATATTTGGTATGGAAGGTGTGATGTCAGTAATAGGAGTTCGGAGTGAATTTACATGTTATTCCCCAAGATTTAAAAACTGGGCTGGGCTAGACAGAATTTACATTTCACAGGAACATGTGCATTTAATTGAAGGTCTTTGATGTACACCCAATAACTATTTCAGATCATGTGCCAATAATAACTAAAATAAAACACAGGGTAATGAAATAATAATAAGAGACTGGCAGTTTCCCACCTATCTGTTGAAAAGAGGAATTTAAGGAATGGGTAGTGGAACTTATTCAGGAGCTGTTAGAGAAGATATAAAATTCTTCTGAAAATATAGCTTGGGAGTGAGATATAATTAAAGTGGAGTTTAAAAATAGGGTGGAAATAAAAGAAAGGAAGATGTGGTTAAGAAGTAACAAGAATTATTTAGAGACTGACAAATGTTAAGTATTGCAAACTAGGGGGAATCTCACAGAACAAGAAGAGGAGCAACTGCAGAATGCTTAACAGAAAATAAGGGATTCTCTCGATAATATGCATTGGTTTAGAAATATTGCTGTTAAGCAGCTGTTTTTTGATGATAACTCTAGAGCACAAAAACTTTTAGCACAATAACTCAGGCAACAAAAAGTAGAAGGGGCTGTCACCAAGCTTAGGGAGACTATAACAAGGAAGATAACCAAGGATCCTGTAGAATTATTTGAAATATTTCAGGAATTCTGTGAAGGCCTGTATAAAGCCAAGAAATATGGAAATCAAGAAAAGGTATAAATGGAAATGTTTATGGAAGAACTAAATACGCCAAGGTTAGAGGTAGAGGAGGCTCAGTTACTTACAGGAAAGGAGGAGATGAGATAAAAAAATGGTGATGTATAACCAGGTGTATATTATCTTATCTAAAACTGAATTCGCCAAACTACATCTACATCGGAAATGCAGTTCAGCGAATTCGCAAATTACATATACCAACCCTGAGATCGCACTACAGTGAGAAAAGGGCAAATTTTCCAATCCTCACTGTACTGCGATTTCACAATTAGTTCGCTGAACTGCATTTCCGGTGTTGATGCAGTTCAGCAAATTCAGTTTTTGAGGATATAATATAGACCTGTATAACCAATCTACAGGAAAGTTCCCAGGAATAAATGGTATGTATTCCTGTGGAAGTTTGGAAGCTAGGAGGGGAAACACTGATAAAGGTCTGGAAGGTTTTGTTTAACATTATTTTAAGAGGAGGAGAAGTACCAACATCCTGAAAGAATGTGGCGGTAGCTGTAATAACTAAAGACGGTAAAGATCCAGCTTCATATATAGCCCATTTCAATACTAGATCATGATTATAAAGCGTTTATGTCTATAATGGCTAAAAGAATGCAAAAGTGATGCCAAAATTGGTAGATATGGATCAGTGTGGTTTTGTGTAGGGGAGGCAAACATTTGACAACATTAACAGAACACTGATGATCCAGTCAGAAGCAGAATGTAAGAAAATACCACTATTGCTAGTGGTTCCTGATGCAGAGAAAGCATTTGACAGAGTAAGCTGCGACTTTTGTGATCAGAGCATTGGAAGCATTTGCATTCCATGATAAAATTCTAAGGGTGATTAGGAGGATATATGTAGGATCAGAGGCTAAAATTAAAATGGTTGGGGTTCTCTCTGATAATCTGTGCTTGAGCAGAGGAACCAGACAGGGGTGTCCTCTCTCCCCTTGTTTGTTTGCATTATATTTAGAACCATTGGCAAAGAAAATAAGGGACTCAGAAATGCAAGTATATAATTGGAATGGTAGTCAAGAAAAACTGGCTCAATTTCCATCTGACATTATTTTATAACTGACAAAAAAACAGAAAGGGACATTACAGTGCTATAGAATCTTTTCGGTTTACAAAATTAATGAAGCTAAAACAAAGGCAATAGCAGTAAATTGTGTACCTACATATGAATCGGTTCGGCAATATGCATACTTATGGGGAAATGAATGATTCCGGTGTGGCAGCTAAGGGTATGTTAGAAAAGACTAAACAACATACCTCTCAACCTCTTAGTGCAAGAAATCTGGACAAATTTATTTATTTATTTATTTTTTTATTTTACATTTGTTGACCGGGCTAGTCTAGCTGGATACATTTCCATTTTCAGTAGAGGCCCGGGGAGAAAAGCTCCACTAGCAAAAATTAGATAATCACTAGAACTATGACATAAACATAGAAATCATTATTCTAACATAGTAAATGAAGGTAGTTCAATAAAAATATATATGAAACAATAATAAAAATAGAGGAAAAGTTGGTATTTGCACTAGACTAGAAAATCATAATGGTCATGTGATGAATTAAATTACTGTAATAAAAATGACATAACTTTAGTATAAGTTATGGAGTAGATTTTACAGACAATTAGCAGGAAAGGGTCTGCCAATATATTAAATTGTTATTACCAGTTCAGTTTTCCTTGAGATTTTTAGGAAAAATATGAGAGAATTAGTAAGGTGAAGAAATAAGTTAATGTAAGCAAGGTTAGTCAGGTTTACAGATTGAACATAACCAGTGAGTTTTAAGGTGTATTTTGAGTTTTTGTTTAAAGAGAGGTAGGGAAGAGAGTGATGTTACTTCAACGGGAAGTAGGTTCCAGTCTTTTCCCACTGTGTTAGAAAAGAGGGAATTGCCAGCCTTGTTGTTAATTTTGGTTATGGTAGCTAGAAGCTTGTTAGAAGAGCGTAGTGAATTTAGGTTTTTATAGGGAATTATGAGATTAGAAAGTATAGGAGTACTGTTAGTTTGGTAAAATATCTTGTGGGCCATGGTAAGTTGGGAGAGTTTCAGAAGGTTTTGAAGTTCAAGCCAGCCTAGCTGCTTTAGATTTTGACAGTGGTGAGTTCGAAAGGGATTATCAGTGGCAAATCTGGCTATGCTGTTATAAGCATGTTCCAGTTTGACAAGGTTATTCTTTTTGAGGTTAGTGTATATAGGAGAAGCGTATAGAAGAGTAGAAATTAAATGTGAGTGTGCAATTTTGGTTTTGGCTGTTGGAGTTGAGAAAGTTTTGATTCGATATAAGGAGCCTATTTTCCTGTTGACAGTTTTAACAGTATTATTTATGTGACTATCAAATGTAAGATTGTTATCAATAGTAATTCCTAATAGTTTGGTTGTAGAGTCAGGGTGAATGATAGCCTGATTGTTGGAAATGATAGGGAAATCTGTTGGGGTGGACTTACTGGTAGGTGTAAAGACAAGGAGCTTGGTTTTTTTAGCATTGAGAAGGAGACAGCGTTTAGTGAACCATGTTTCAACTGTGTTGAATACATTCTGAGTGAGGGAGTGTAGTGCAGATGGTGAGCTAGCTGAGCATATTAATGTTGAATCATCTGCATATTGAATGCAGGTGGCATGTGGGATTGTTACATGCAGGTCGTTAATAAAAAGAGAAAAAAGAAGTGGGCCTAGAATGGAGCCCTGAGGGACACCCAGGGTGACTGGTAGAAGAGATGATAGATTATGTTCCCAAAGGACTGCTTGCTGTCTATTGGATAGGTAGGACCTGAACCATTGAATGGCTAAAGAGTCAAGGGAGAACGATTCCAGAATGTTGATAAGAAGAGTATGGTTAACCATGTCAGATGCTTTGGAAAGGTCAATAAAGAGTGCTGATGAGAGGATGTTGTTATTTCGATTTATATTTATGACATCTGTAAAGGATAACAGGGCTGTTGTGGTACTATGAGATGGCCTAAAGCCGTGCTGGCATTTAGCTATTACGTTATTTTGTGTTAGATGTTTTAGAAGTTGATGATGAATGCATTTTTCCATGATTTTTGCTAATGGGGATAAGGGTGCTATTGGCCAGTAGTTGGAGTAGTCATTTGAGTTTCCACCTTTGTGAAGAGGAATGATATGGGAGATTTTCCAGATGTTTGGAATGTAACCTTCCATAATGGTTCTGTTTATGAGGATGGATATAGGATAGGATATTACTTTGGCTGCTTTTTGGAGATATTCAGAAGGTAAATGGTCAGCAGAAGGGGTACATGGCTTGAGTTTTTGGATGTATTTATAGATGAGAGTGGTAGAGATTGGTTGCAAAGAGAAAGCTGGTAGAGTACTGGGTAAGGAAGTGGCAAGGTTTGAGGTTTCTGGGGTAAGTTGGCTAGCTAATGTTTGTATAGTATCAGTGAAGAAGCAATTAAAGGCATTGGCAGTTTGATGGGGGGTGTTTGGGTCTGCCTGAAGTGGGGTAGGTGTATGGGAGTGCCCAGGGGAAAGGAGTTTATTTACAGTAGACCAAAACTTTTTGGGGTTATTTTGGTGGTAGTCCTGAAGTTTACAGTAGTAGTTTTTTTTTGTCTAAAGGTATTGCTTTTTTTGTACTATTTCTCAGTTGTTTAAATAGTTGTTGATTAGCTATGGTTTTGGTAGCTCTCCACTTTGCCCAGGCTTTATTTCTAAGTAAGATTTTTTGTTTAGTTTCTTTGGTAAGCCAGGGTGCTGGTTTGGCTTTCATTCTGATGGTTCTTTTGGGTGCATGCTTGTCAAGAATAGAAAGGAATTTAGAGTTTAGAAAGTTGACAGCTTCTTCAAGTGGTAGTGATTTTAGAGGGTTCCAGTCACACTCGTTTAGTTCATTTTGGAATAATGTAGGGTTGAAGTGTTTGTTGTGCATTATGATTCTATTTAAAGGGGGGTTAGAGATATCATTTTTATGTCTAAGGATGTAGGTTAAAGTATGATCACTAACATCATCAGGTAGAGTTCCTACATCATAAGTTTGTTTTTGCTTATTTATAAGAATCCAGTCTAGGGTGCTCTCTTTATTGTTTGGTTTATTGATTCTTGTGGTAGAGGTGACAGTTTGACTAAATCCATGAAGGTTAATGTGGGAGGAGGGGTTATCAGCTTTAACAGTTTTCCAATCAGTATTAAAATCACCCAATATTATAGTTTCTTGAGGGTATGTAGAGGCCACCCAGCTTAGAATATTCTCTATAGTACTGATATTTTTACCAGGTGGAAGGTATATGCAGATGATATATATAGATTTGGTTCGGTTTATTTGAAATTTGGTGATAAGTACTTCAGCCTTACAGTCCTGAGGTGGGTTAATTGGTGAGGTGGAGATTTGTAGTCCCTCTTTAAATAAGACTGCTACTCCACCACCCTTACTTTTTATACGGTCTAATCTTAGTATATTGTACCCTTGGGGAATGATTTCATTGTCTTTGATGTGAGGCTTTAGCCATGTTTCTGTTAGACAGAGGATGTCAAAGTTATGGGTATCTAGAAGGGCATGGACATGGGATATTTTGTTATTAATGCTTCTGATATTAAGATGTCCTATTAGGAAAGAGTTGGGGAGTTTGGGCTGGGTAATTAGAGTAGGTGGAGCTGTAGGGCCAGGGTTAGGGTGGATGTCACCTACTTTTAAGCTGGGTTTAATGAGTGTAGATACAGGGTTATTTACAGTGTTTGATGGATATTTAACTTTCCTTATTGTGGGTGTAAAGTATTTAATGTGGGAAAGTCTATGGTATTTAGGTAGAAGGTAGTTGGGAGTTGAGGTGATGTTAATTTGATTTGGAGGGAGGATAGAGTTATGAATTGTTGTTTGTTTATGAATGTAGTTATACTGGTTATAGTATGTTTTTTCAAATGAGGTGATAATGTAGGCATAGGTTAGGAAGGTAGAAAGTATGCTTAAGAGTAGGGCTTTGGAAAGTTTTGTTTTTACAGTTAAAGTCATATTTGTAAATTATGAGTAAGAGGTAGTAGGAGTGAAGTAGTAGTTTGGAAGATGAGGGGAATAAGCAAAGGAAAGGTGAAGGAGAAGGAACAAGAGATAGTGTTTAAGGAAGAGAGGGTGGATGTGTCACAATGGAAATAGTTTAAGGAGGTAGTATAGAAGTATGATGGGTGTGGATGATTTAGTAATTGATTCCTGGTTATGATTGGTGGGATGTGGGAGGGGTGTGGTAGGGGAAGTATAAGTTTAGGGCTACTAGGGGTGGGTGGAATTTGGGGGTAGGGTAGGGGAGCATAGTGAGCTTGCAGGGCGAACAGAGCAGGTCACAGCTGGAGGCTGGAGTCCATCAGTTATACAGTTCAACTGGGTTCGACAAGCATTAGGAAGGTAAGAATCAGTTGCTATATATATGTATTAAAAGGAAATATAGTGGTAAGCAGAAAGAAAGGATGTGTTACGGTGAGGGAAGGTAGCAGTTTTAATTAAAGCAAGTAGCTGGTTTGTTAAGTAACTGGGAAGGTTAAGACAGGAAAAGAAGAGACAGAGAGGGTAAGTGTTTGGGTGTACAATTTTAAACACGGATAAGGGTACTTCTTTGTTATCTATTTCAGGGGTTCAAGTATAGAGATAAAAAAAGAGAAATAAGGTTAGTGTTTACCCTTCAAGCAGTTAGGGGTACTAGTTTCCAAAAAGGGTATTAGCAGGAGCTGCGCCCCAGGGTTACAGGAGATTGACTGGTAGGTAAGATGGAATTTTACAAGCTTAGAGTTCTGCAGCTCTCTAGCGGTGGAAGAAGGGAATTACATATAGTCTAAAGATAGGAGGTAAAGAAGAAAACAGGTGAGGAAGTAGGAGTTGGCCTTAGGTAGGTCCTCGGGTGTGCTGGGCCTTACAATAGGTACTACCATAACTCAACAAGGATTAGTTTAATACCTAGAAAAGCAGTAGCTTATCTCCTATACTGTGTGGCAAGGCGAGCAGAGCCTTTAATACACTAGGGACTCCTGGTGGGTATGCCTTCTGTTTCCTGAAATTATTCCTTCTGCCTTGTTAAGTTGGGGTAGGGTGGAGAGTCTGTATCACAGGCACAAGGCTTAAAACTAAAAAAGCAGTAGCTTATCTCCTATACTGTGTGGCAAGGCGAGCAGAGCCTTTAATACACTAGGGACTCCTGGTGGGTATGCCTTCTGTTTCCTGAACTTATTCCTTCTGCCTTGTTAAGTTGGGGTAGGGTGGAGAGTCTGTATCACAGGCACAAGGCTTAAAACTAGAAAAGCAGTAGCTTATCTCCTATACTGTGTGGCAAGGCGAGCAGAGCCTTTAATACACTAGGGACTCCTGGTGGGTATGCCTTCTGTTTCCTGAAATTATTCCTTCTGCCTTGTTAAGTTGGGGTAGGGTGGAGAGTCTGTATCACAGGCACAAGGCTTAAAACTAGAAAAGCAGTAGCTTATCTCCTATACTGTGTGGCAAGGCGAGCAGAGCCTTTAATACACTAGGGACTCCTGGTGGGTAAGCCTTCTGTTTCCTGAAATTATTCCTTCTGCCTTGTTAAGTTGGGGTAGGGTGGAGAGTCTGTATCACAGGCACAAGGCTTAAAACTAGAAAAGCAGTAGCTTATCTCCTATACTGTGTGGCAAGGCGAGCAGAGCCTTTAATACACTAGGGACTCCTGGTGGGTATGCCTTCTGTTTCCTGAATTTATTCCTTCTGCCTTGTTAAGTTGGGGTAGGGTGGAGAGTCTGTATCACAGGCACAAGGCTTAAAACTAGAAAAGCAGTAGCTTATCTCCTATACTGTGTGGCAAGGCGAGCAGAGCCTTTAATACACTAGGGACTCCTGGTGGGTATGCCTTCTGTTTCCTGAAATTATTCCTTCTGCCTTGTTAAGTTGGGGTAGGATGGAGAGTCTGTATCACAGACACAAGGCTTAAAACTAGAAAAGCAGTAGCTTATCTCCTATACTGTGTGGCAAGGCGAGCAGAGCCTTTAATACACTAGGGACTCCTGGTGGGTATGCCTTCTGTTTCCTGAAATTATTCCTTCTGCCTTGTTAAGTTGGGGTAGGGTGGAGAGTCTGTATCACAGGCACAAGGCTTAAAACTAGAAAAGCAGTAGCTTTTCTCCTATACTGTGTGGCAAGGCGAGCAGAGCCTTTAATGCACTAGGGACTCCTGGTGGGTGTGCCTTTTGTTTCCTGAAATTATTCCTTCTGCCTTGTTAAGTTGGGGTAGGGTGGAGAGTCTGTATCACAGGCACAAGGCTTAAAACTAGAAAAGCAGTAGCTTATCTCCTATACTGTGTGGCAAGGCGAGCAGAGCCTTTAATACACTAGGGACTCCTGGTGGGTATGCCTTCTGTTTTCTGAAATTATTCCTTCTGCCTTGTTAAGTTGGGGTAGGGTGGAGAGTCTGTATCACAGGCACAAGGCTTAAAACGCACACCACCTGGAGGATGAGGACAAAGACCTAAAAATAGGGACAGATCTTATATATTGCTGTTATAAGCTTAGAAAGTTGCTAGAGTAACAGGGTTTGTCGTAACATACATTTTCTGAAAGATCTGAAGTCTGAAACTCAAATGTATATCATTACTTAGTGACTTTAGTCTTCAGATCATCCTAGTGATTTGCCAGAAAACCACACATTTTATGAGGAATAAACCAAAAATTTGAGGCAAAAATCTGGACATTCTGTGAAAATATGGACAGCTGAGAGGTATGCTAAACTAAAGATAATACAAAAACTGAGAAAATGGAAGCTCTGTTATATGGATATTGATTGTAAGATACAAGCAGTTAAAATGTTTAGTCCTTTTAGTCTTATACACAGGTCAGACTTATTTTTATCAACCAGAGGAGAAGTTGTGGATAGCAATTGCTAAAGAGCTGAAGGATTTTATTTGGGAAGGGAAGATGGCAAGAGTCAAGTGGGATAAGCTTTTTCTTCCAGTAGAACAAGGCAGATTGGGATTACCTGATTTGAAGGGGTATCTTGGAGCAACACAGTTAAGGCTGCTATACATAGCACAAGCAGAAAACTATCATTCTAAGTGGAAAGAGATGAAGGATGAAACAGTGTGGGGGGGGTGAAGAAACAAGGAGACACTGGGATTTTGAATGCAGACCTTTAAGAAGAATAACAGTAATGATACAGAATATTATATTCATGAGGTATCAGAAAGTATTGTAAGAACTAAGACAACATGGGAATGGGGAAAGGAGATTCTGCTTTTAGGGATGACTGCAATTACAGATGCAGACAATAGGCAAGAGGGGTCTGAAATTTATTGGACAAAACTGGCCAAACAACCAAAATATTGGGAGAAAATAACTAGAGAGGGAAATGTAATAGAATGAGAAGACGCAAAAACGTATTTGGACTGCAGGTTAGAGATTGCCTTCCCCATCAAGTATTGTTATCAGAGTGTAGGCAAAGAGAAGGAAATAGGGTGTCTTAAACAAAAGACCAGCACTGGTAGAGTTTTAGTAGAATCTAAAACAGAAGTTGCTGTTAAAAAAGGAATAATTAGTAGAGCATATAGACTATTGCATGAAAACTTTAAGAATCAATCAGAGGAGGTTAAAAAGGATTGTGAAGAGAGACTGGATAAGCCATTCACAAAGAAACTATGGGGGGGGGGGGCATATGTATGTCTCCCAAATATACAACCAAGTCTAGAATATTTAGGATATTTGCTTGGAAATGTTTACACAGGTAGACTCCAAATAATTTTTCCTCAGGTAGAGAGCAAATGGTGGTGTGATGGGGAAGAAAGAGGCAACTGAGAACTTATTTCTTAAGAGTGTAATGATTTGGCAGACTTGAGAGATTCACTGCAGACTGCTGTGTCAGAGATGCTGGGCAAGCAAATTGGTTTAACTAAGGAAGTGATTTGTTTTGAGCTATGATACAGAATTGGAATTGCCTAGGCATAGTAAGGCCTTGCTGGTCTAATTATGATGGCTGCCAGAAAAGCAGTCACTAGAAAATGGAAATCAAAGTCTAAACCAAATTTACTAGAAGTAACAAAGATAGTAACAGATAAAATAACTGGAAATGGGATCTTTAGAAAAGGGTAGGAGCAAATTACATAGGAAAAATGGAAGTATGGGATCAATACATGCAGAGGAGGAACAAGGTTTAAAAGAAGGCAGGAACTGAAAGAGCAATGTAATGGTTGATTGACAATGAGTAGATATATTAAAAGTGATGTATAATGTTTGCAGCTACAGTTGTATAGGCATGATTTATAATGTATAATGTTTGCAACTGCAATTCTGTTAGTATGGTTTATTTTCATTTATGTAAATGTAACATTGCCTATATCCTACATCAGTGGTTCCCAAACTTTTTCGATTCTCGGCTCCCTTGCTGAATCCAGGTTTTCCCAAGGTGCCCCCCCGCGGCACGCATAAAGTGCATATTTCATTTATTTATGTATTTGACATTTGTTTAATGAGGCTGCCCGACTGGACCAGGAGACCTGGGGAGAAAAGCTCAAAAGTACAATAAAAAGACAATTACCAAAAAAAAGTGTACATTCTGCTTAACAGCATAACACTGATCTACCATGGTTGGTAGGTAAGCAAACCTAATGGAAACCTTATTAACTTTAAGTTTATAAGAGCAATATTTAAAATTTGTCCCTAATATTTGGCTCTGTCCAGCATACCTCTCAACTGTATAGATGTTTGCAGAATGTCCTGATTTTTGCCTCATATTTTTGGTCTTTTTCTCATAAAATTGTTGCTTTCTGGCAAATCAGTGGCAGATCATTGAGGTTGAAGTCAGAAAGTAATGACAGACAGTTGAGTTTCATACTTTATACACTTCAGAAAATTCATGCTAATGCAAAACCTGCATTTCTATTAACTTTCTAAGTTTGTGAGAGCAGTACTTAAAAGTGTTCCTATTTTGTGCCTCTGTACCCCCACTATTTTTGGCTTTGGCCAGATTTCATGATCTAAGAGGCTGAGAGGTATGTGTCCAGTGGTATGGTCCAGACTTACACAGACCTCATTGCTGCTGCTCTTTCCCCCCTGTGACACACACACAGTCTCTTTTGTATTCATGCACACATTCACTCACACACATCTCTCTCACTCTTTTCTGATCTCTCACACAGTCATAGTTACTCCCTCATTCATACCTGCATTCACTCACACATCACTCTTACTCTCCCAATCTCTCTCACACACACACACACACACACACACACACACACACACACACACACACACACACACACACAGTCACTTCCTCATTCATACCTGTATTCACTCACACATCGCTCTTTCTCCCTCCCAATCAAACACACACACAGTCACTTCCTCATTCATACTGCATTCACTCACACATCGCTCTCACTCTCTCCCAATCAGACACACACACATTCACTTTCTCATTCATTCACACATCACTGTCACTGTCTGTCACACCCACACGCCACACATCCACTTAAGCATTCATTCATACATCGCTCTCCCGATCTTACACCCACATGCCACACACCCACTTACGCATTCATTCATACATCCCTGTCACTCTTCCGATCTCACACATACACACACAGTCACTTCCTCATTCATACCTGCATTCATTCATACATCCCTCTCACTCTTCCGATCTCACACATACACTGACACTTCCTCATTCATACCTACATTCATTCACACACACACACACACGCACACACACACACACACACACACACACACACACACATGCACACATACACACACACACACACACACACACACACACACACACACACACACACACACACAGACAGCCACTTCCTCATTCATACCTGCATTCACTCACACATTGCTGTCACTCTCCCGATCTCTCTCACACACAGACTCTTTTGCTTTCATGCACGCATTCAATCACACACGCAGAGAGACGCACACACACTCATACAGGCATTCACTTACCTGACAGCCCGGTTCCAAGTACTCCACGTCCCGGTGGTTGGGGACCACTGCTATACTTAATGCCAGTTCTGCTAAAAAGCTACAGTGTAGTTCTAGACTTAGTTCGCCGTGAACTAATAGGCTTAGCTGCAAAATAAACTGCAAACTGTTCGCTGTTTATTTTGCAGCTAAGCTTATTAGCTCGCAGCACCCCTGTGAGGAAGCCATGGCTCCCCAGGGCGCCATGGCGCACAATTTGGGAACCCATGTCCTACATGACAATTTAATAAAGATGTTTCTTGTTTAAAAAAAACAGGGCATATGATCTTTTGGAGGATGAGGCCCCGGAAGTGGCAGCCTTCCCTCTGTTGATTCCAGAGTTGGAAGATGTTTTTTAAGAAACTTGTAGTTCTGTGCTGAATGTGTCTCCGCCTAAAATAGTGCTTAGGAAATTCAGGATGTGCTCAGCTCTACCTGATCTCCAAGCACCTTTGTATGCAGATCTTGCTTCTGTATCCACAGTGACCTTTGCCAATAAAAAGACCATGTCTTCTTCAAATCCATCAAGGTAACCTAGGCAAGTGGCTAGAATCTCAGGGAAAGAAGCTGGCTCAGTCCAGCACAGTAGACTTTAAAGTGTTTCTTCACTAGTGTTTTATATGGAAGTTTGTATTGAGATGTGTATAGCCTAGAAGAGTTTGCTGCATTGTTACCTGCTGAGCAGAAAGGCTGTGTGAAAGAGATTGTCACCAATGTTTCTCAAATGCTTTAAAAGCTGCCTTGGAGTGGTTCAATACTGTTTCTAGAGTTGCAGCTACGTTGGTGGTGTTAAGGAGGTTTGTTTTGTTGCATAACCAACACTTTTCTGATGAGTTAAAACATGAGATTGAATACTCTGCTTGATTTGGATTGTGTATGGTACAGCAGCTAATCGGATCCTTAAACACTGATGCAAGGGGTGTCTAAAATGTTCCATATTCCCAGGTTCCTCCCAATAAGCAGGATAATTTTTGATGTCTCAACAAACAGATGTCCCAGCTAAAAAAAAAAAAAAAACACAAGGTACCAAAAGGAAATTGCAGACTGAGAAGTCCACCAAACCTAGTTAGAGACATTCCTTTCCCAAAAAGGATAACTTTCCTTCCAACCTATAAGTATTTCAAGGCTCCGGCACCCATCATTCCCAAGTTTCCCTCCAGGTTCCACGTCTCGAAAGTAACTCTTAAGGTGGCCTGGCCATCAGTAGTTTCTGACAAATGGGTGCTTCTGACAAATGAGTGTTCAACATTGTTGGCAGAGGCTGCATGTTTTTATTGGAAGGAACGTCTGCCTCTGTTCAAGGGAGGGTTTCTCCTCGCCTGCTGGACCAGACTTTATTACTCCCTCTTATACTTTGGCAAATGCTAGACTCAAGGGTCATAGAGCCAGTTCCTCCATCAGATAAAATGAAAGATATCTACTCCAGAATTTTTCTGGTCCCCAAAAAAGAGTGGCCATAGAGATCGGTTTTGGACCTATCCTTTCTGAATACTTTGTCAAGTTCCCCAAGTTCAACATGCTTTCCCTGCAGACAGTGCTTCCTCTTCTGCTGGACCACTGCTTCATGGTGACCCTGGACTTGAAGTATGCATGTTGTCATATCCCCGTTGTTCATCGCTTCAGGAGAGATCTGAGATTTGTTGTGTGTGACTCACACTGTCAGTTCTCTGCATTGCCCTTTGGGCTATCTATTGCACCTCAAGTCTCTACCACTCTTGGGGGTTGGTGTAGGGGTTAAGGTGTTTATCTTACAAATGCAAAGTGCATGGTTGAACCTTTATATAGGGTTGAGGTTTGGTATAATGGTTAAGGTGTTTACCTCACAGACAAAGAAGTACAGGGTTTGATTCTCACCAAGAGGAATTGCTGACAAGTAGCCTAGTACTTACCTTTGAACTTATATGAACTTATAAATGCCTTTTGCAGTAGGGGCTCACTGACAGACTCTTGGCATTTACATTTTTCCTCACTTGGATGACTTGCTGATCTGTGAAGAGTCTGTATCCAGGTGTTTATAATTGTTAGCAAAAGTCTTGATCTTACTGTCCCAGCATGGGTTCAAGTTGAACCTTCAGAAGTTGTGCCTGACACCCTTGCAAAAAATCATCTTCCTGGGATTCTTAATAGACACAGACAAAAGGATGGCCTTTCTTTCGGAAGACAAGGTCCTGTCCCACCAGGCAGTAATTATGGAATTCTCCAGGAGGAACTTAGCTTCAGCAAGAAAAATACTAAAAATTTTAGGACTGATGGCATCCATTATTATCATTATTCCACTAGTCCATCTTCATATGAGGGAAAATTCAATTGTATGTACGAAATTGTTGGACCCAGCACCTACATTTACTAGAATCCCAGTTGCTGGTGCTGACCTTCATCAAACGAGAGTTACAGTGGTGGAGAACACGGCTGAGTATCAGTCCATGACTTCCCTTCTTCCCACCTTTTGTGGCACAATCTGTCCAGACAAATATATATGACTTCACTTAGGGGGCTGTGTCAATGGGAGTGCAAGTACGGGCCACTTGGAGTCTCAGTGATGCATGGAAGCACATCACTATCAAGGAAATGTTGACAGTGATCCACACTTTGAAAGTCATTCACCAGCAGTGGACTCCAGGTTCTCCTGTTGTGGTTACAGACAACACCACAGTGATGAGGTATCTTAACAGACAAGGGGGTACAAGGTCATACCCTCTGTGCCAGTTGGCAATGATGACCTGGGAGCTGGCTCTACAGCATTCTGTGACTCTTCAGGCATCATGCATCCTATCAGAGCAAAACTTTGTGGCAGACAGACTAAGCAGATCCTGGACAGACCCACATGAGTGGCAGCTCAAGGCAGTTGTGTTCCAGGATCTAGTCCAGATGTGGGGAATGGCTCTCAAGAAGATCTGTTCACCTCTTTTCAAAACAGAAATCTGCAGACATCCTGTTCCAGACATCCTTGCAGCCTTGCTTGGAGGACAGATGCATTCTTGATCCTTTGGAAAGGAATGTTCCTGTAGGTGTTTTCACCCTTTCCACTACTCACAAGTTACTTCTGAAGATTCAGAAAGAAATGCCAGAGATCACTGTGGCGACCCCCTATTGGCCTAGGCAATATTGGTTCTCCCTTTTAATGGTATTGGCCAAGAACAATTACCACAGACTTCCTCACACACTGCATGGTGACTGGTGCACCCCATATTGGAGCAACTACAACTGTCAGCTTGGATGGTTCAGTATTGACTGCATTTATGTGCTTGTTTCATGAGGATGTACAGCAGATGTTCTTCGTGTTTCACTGTTGCAGTCATTACATTTGGGTAATCTGCTAGCAGGTTGCCCTCAGTCGGCCTGATTAACAGATTCTTGGGTCCTGCGTCGGTTGCTGTCCCCTTCTTCCATGACGTCAGGTCGTCAGGGGTATAAAACATGCAGCCGATGCCATTACATCAGTCTTTTCTTGCTGTGCGGTGCCCGAAGAAGAAGCAGTTCACAAGTGCGGGTTGGCCGACTCCTGAAATTTTGAGTTTCAGCTCCGAAGTCTTCAACTTAAAGCTAAGTACCCCATTGGGGAAACTTTTCTTGCTCCTTACCGATGTCAGTAAAAGTTAATAATTGCATTACTTGTGGAAAGCAAATACCTCATAAAGATTTTCATTCGTACTGTATTCCTTGCCTAGGCCCTGACCACGATATACCTTACTGTCGGTTTTGTGCTTTATTTAATCAGCGCACTATCCGTTGTCATTATATTTTTGCCTCTCATTATTTCAGTTCTCGGTTTAATTATCCAGAAATGTTGTCGATTAGCCATCCGACTATCAGGATTCTGAAAAAACGCAAAGATAAAGACAGAGACAGGCCGTCGAGGTCCAAAACTGCCAACAACGCTTCTCCTAAGCCAGTCGCCAGTTCGCCGGTACTCAGTGAGGCACTTTCGCAGCCCCTGATACCCGCTACTTTTGATTCGCAGGCCTCTACTGAGACCCATTTGGAGTCCGGTATGCTGCGAGATACTTCAACTATGGAACCGGCGGATGTCTCTACCTTGGATGGGTCCAGAGCCGCTGTGCAGGCACCGGCTTCTGAGGGGTGTATTCATGCCTACAGACTTGCATATTGAAACAATATCTCCTTCATTACTAAGGCCTAAATCTCGTTACCATGTCTAAAAAATCGACGCTCAGGCCACATGCTCAGGCCCTTATGCCTAAAAAACAAATGATAAAAATGGCTCTGAAGATCTAATAACTCTAATCAGGAGTAGTCAATTCCCCCCTCCCCTCCCTCTAAGAGGCCTAGGGCTGAGTTTGCTTATTAATCTTCTGATCAGGATTCTGTTTCTTCTGACTCTTCTAATTACCTGGATTTTCTATACCTACTTATGAGGATTCTGATGCCATTCCCTCTGCTTCCCCTCCTGAGGGTTTTTCTTTTGGGGAAACTTTACATACTTTAAGGGAGCATTTCCACTAGGAAAGCCAGGAATTTTCTGATTCAAAAAAGAGGCTTAGGGATTTTCTTCTTCTAACTCAGCATAGGCCTTTGGCAATACCTCCTGTACTAGACATTGTTGATGATGTGTTCTCGGAATCCAGTTTGGCCCCTGATTCACTGCCTCCGGCTCCTAGTAAACCTGACAGATACTACAGGGTTCCTGAGTACCACAAGTTCCTTTTCAAAAATCCTGTTGGAGATCCAGAAACCATTTCTCAGGGGCCCAAGGGCATTAAGGCTTCTACTGCTATAAATCCTACCCCTTCTGATAGAGACTCCAGGGCACTGGATAGATGGGGTAAAAAGGTTTATACTTCTGCAACCTTGGCAATCAGAGCTTTAAACTGCCAATTTCATATGTTAAAATATCAACAGCTTATTATTGGACTGCTTAAACAGAAAATGATGTTGATTCCTGACTGTGTGGAAAATAAAGATTTACAGGAT
Organism: Protopterus annectens; assembly: GCF_019279795.1. Taxonomy (NCBI): domain Eukaryota; kingdom Metazoa; phylum Chordata; order Ceratodontiformes; family Protopteridae; genus Protopterus; species Protopterus annectens. The sequence goes on along the minus strand of NC_056737.1, from coordinate 865,546,274 downwards.
TTAATGCATTCTGCTGAATAAGTTGGAAAACATACTTTGCAATGTGGTTTTGATTCTTTAGAGGCCTCCTGCAGGGCTGCTGTTACTGGGTCTGTGTTTAAAAGGCATGTTTGGCTTAAGGAGTAATCTTTGCCTGATCATGTTAAAGCTAAATTGTTGGATGCTCCTTTAAATCAGGACCACCTGTTTGGCAATAAGGCTGAAGAAGTTCTAAAAAAGATGGAAGATAAAGCTAAATCTATGCAAACTGTTAAAGATTTCTTACAAGTGCAACCTCCAAGATTTAGTAGGCACTGGCCTACTAAGAATTGGTCCTTTCCAGCCCCTTCCAGATCCTCTCAAGCCAAACCCAGACACAGCAAAAACCCCAGGTTTCATTCCCAGGGGACTCTCAGAACTAAGCAGTGGGGGGCCTCCACTTCTAAATCTGGAAATAACAAGACACCCCCTATAGTAAACAGTCTCAATGACTTCCTTTTAAAATTACCAAGCACTTATCTTTTAACCACATTTTTCGGGGGAAAGATTGCTCTTCATGCAAAGAACCGGGAACTCATAACCAAGGACAAATGGCTTTTAAATACAGTGTCCCAGGGATACAGATTTCATTTCCACATGTTGCCAACACCAAACAGGTGGCCAAACCTGCCCCCAAATCAGTGGGCAAAGACTCAAAAACAAGTACTTTCCCCCTTAAGCATGGGGGCTATTCAACTGGTACCAGAAGAGGAAAAGGGACAAGGTTTCTATTCCAGGCTTTTTCTGGTACCCAGAAAAGACAAATCATCGTGTCCAATCCTGGACCTGTCTACTCTAAACACCTTTCTGGAGATTCCAAAATTCAAGATGCTGACTCTTCACCACTTACTTCCTATGCTAGGCGAAGACGCCTGGTTGACAACTCTAGATTTAAAAGAAGCATACCTGCACATCCCAATACGGGAATCTTGAAGAAGATACCTACGCTTCAAAGCAGGCTACTTGCATTATCAGTTCTCTGCAGTGCCCTTTGGCTTGTCTACTGTGCCCAGGGTATTCACAGAGTGCCTAGCTCCAGTTATTGCATTTTGTAGGCAAAGGAATATTCAAATATACCCATACCTGGACGATTGTCTAATTCAGGCAGAAAACCAGGGCATACTTCTAAATCATCTGGCGTTTGTAAAAAGGGTTCTAACTTAAACCATAAACAAAAAGAAATCACAACGGGTACCCTGTCAACAGATTACATTCCTGGGTACAAGCTTGAATACAACTGCCCAGATGGCTTTCCTCATGCAAGAGAAGCAAATTCATTTGGTAACTTACTTCAAACAAATGGCCACAAAAACCCTGCTATCTGCAATTCAAATACTGCAAGCCTTGGGGTTCATGGCCTTCTGCATTCTTTTAATTCCATATGCAAGACTGCATATGAGGAAACTACAGTGGTATCTAAAAAGTCTATAGAGTCAACATTGTCACAGCCTGGAAACAATGATTCCTATCATACCGTGCCTACGCCTAGAGTTCCTTTGGTGGGCAGATGCCTGCCACCAAAACAAAGGACTACCATTCTCACTACCTCCTGCCACCCAAACCCTAACTACAGATGTATCAGACTATGCATGGGGGGCTCACCTGGCAGGGAAGTGCATTCAGGGCAAATGGAACCCAAATCAAATGCACCTACATATTAATCAAAAAGAAATGTTAGCTGTATAGAATGCTCTGACAGCCTTCAAGGACTACATTCTTCCAGGACAACTAATGGTAAAGACGGACAACACCACGGTTATGTGGTACATAAACAAGCAGGGGGGTACACATTCCTACCCCCCCCTGCAGACTAGACATGGCATTGTGGAACACAGCCTTGAGCTACCAAGTGCATCTACAAGCTCAATTCCTGCGAGGAAAATTGAATACACTTGCAGACGGACTTAGCAGAAACCTCATGGACCCACATGAGTGGAAACTGGAACCACGGATTTTCAACATGTTGACAAACGAATGGGGGAGCCCAGACATAGAGCTATTTTCCTCCCCCCAGAACTACCAGTTGGACAAGTTTTGCACAAGGGCTCCCCACAGACAAGCCTGGAAAGTGGATGCTCTGTCCTTCAGCTGGAAAAACCTATCAGTCTATGCCTTTCCCCCTCTGCTTCTGCTCTCCAAAGTTCTGCTAAAAGTCAAACAGGACAAACCAAGGATGATTTTGATTGCTCCAGACTGGCTGCGCCAACTCTGGTACCCCCTCCTGCGCAGTGTGTCGCAAATATCTCCATGGCACCTGCCTCAGACCCCTTCCCTGCGGTCTAAGCAGGTGAACCAAATTCTGCACCCTCAGCTTCCAGCATTGAACCTTGCAGCCTGGCTAATCACTTAAATTCACCCTTATCATCCCTTAGCAAACATGCGATGGATGTCATCTTGGAGGCGAAGAGACCTAGTGCTAGAAAATCTTATGCTGACAAATGGAAAAGATTCTGTGTCTGGAACCAGTCTTTAGGAATGAGCACAGCAGCGCCCAGTTTACCTCAGATTTTGCAATACTTAACTGAGATGCTTCACAAGGGCCTGTCTTTTTCCTCCATTAAAATCCACACCTCAGCAATTTCAGCTCACTATAACACAGAAGCACCCCTCTTCTCTCATCCTCTGCTCAAGCAGTATCTCAGAGGGGCAAAAATCTTGAGACCATCCAAGAGAGCTCCTACCCCTGCCTGGGACCTTAATTTGTTTTGGAGAAACTCAGTGTACCTCCTTTCAAACCAGCTGCTACTGCAGACTTAAAATTTCTTTCTTGGAAAACAGCCTTCCTTTTAGCAATCACTTCAGCTAGAAGGATCCCTGAATTACAGGCCCTTATGGCAGTGGAGCCTTTCATCATCTTTCATGCGGACAGGGTATCTCTCAGGACCAATCCATCCTTCATTCCCAAGGTGGTTTCTAGTGTGGCTCTTAATCAGTCCATTCATTTGCCAACCTTCTTCCCCAATCCACAGAACAAAGGGGAACGGATTCTGCATTCCTTGGATATGCACAGACAACTAAGATTCTACTTGGACAGGAGTAAATCTGGAAGAAAATCTGAGCAATTGCTGGTAGCATTTGCTGCAGGGGTAGAGGGGAAGGCTATTTCAAAACAAACTATTTTTAAATGGATAAGCCATTGCATTCATTTCTGCTATAAGCACCATGGAAAACCAATCTCCCAGGGGATCAGATCTCACTCCACCAGGGCTGCATCTACTTCTGCAGCCTTTCTCAGAGGTGTTCCTACCAAGGATATCCTAGAAGCTGCTACCTGGAGTTCTGTACATACTTTCACCAAGCACTATCATTTACCAATTTTCTCTAAATCCAGAACTGGCTTTGCCACTGCAGTCTTGCAGGGCCTTATAACTGGCCCTAATGCTGTATAAACTCCTCCTCCCAACCATAGCTTTGGGAATCTACCCAAATGTAATGACTGCAACAGTGAAACACGAAGAACATAGTACAGTTGTGTACACTTACCATAATTGTAGATGTTCGAGTGTATTCACTGTTGCAGTCCTGGTTATCCTCCCTCCAGCCCCCTAGTTTTTTCTGACTATACCTCTACTTTCCTTTACTATGCTTAAAAACCTTTTTGGTGTATTTGCTTTTGGTTGGAGGTATACCTTTGTGTTTTTGTGTTTATTTGCTCCCCATTAGGGGGGCACCTGACATCTGGGGCAAGAAAAACTGATGTAATGGTGTCGGCTGCATGGTTTATACCCCTGACGACCTGACATCATGGAAGAAGGGACAGCAACCGACGCAGGACTCAAGACTTTGTTAATCAGGCCGACTGAGGGCAACCTGCCAGCAGATTACCCAAATGTAATGACTGCAACAGTGAATACACTCGAACATCTACATTTATTGTAAGTTTACACAACTGTACTTTATTAAAGGAGACCAGAAAGCTTGCTACTGGAAAATCTTATGTTTACAAATGGATGAGGTTTTCTATGTTGCACCTAAATGAGAATAGGGGGTCCCTTGAGGTTAACATCCCTCTGGTCTTGAAATGTTTGTGGAAGCTACTTCATGATGGCTTATTGTATGGATCTGTTATTATACATTTAACAGCAATCTCTGCTTGTCTGCCAGTGGATCCCCTCCTCCTCCTCCTGTTTTGGTAAAACAGTTCATGATAGTTGTATTGCATATTATACTACCTGGCAAGCAAATTCCTCCTTTGTGGGATCTCAGCTATGTTCTGGAAAAATTGAACTTGCCGTCTTCCAGATCTGCTGCTCAGACTGATCTGAAGCTGATAACACGGGAAATTGTTTTGCTTGTTGCTCTAGCAAGGCAAGTCTCTGAGCTGCAAGCTCTCATGGTAGGATAACCTTAATTTTTTCTTTAGGGATAAGGTTGTGTTGCACACTCCCCTTTTTGATGCTGAAAGTGTTCCAGAATTCACAGTCCATCAACCTTCCTGTGTTCTTCCTAGAACCCAAGAATAAAGGAGAGAGAGGATACTTCATATGTTGGATGTGCACTGGAAGCTAAGGTACTACACTAAGAGAACAAAACCCTTCAGGAAGGTTAAAAGGCATTTTATTTCTTACACAGGGAGAAAGAAGGATCAACCTGTCTCTAAGCAAACTATTGTTGGTTGGCTGTCCTCTGACATTGTTTTTTGTTACACCCACCATGGCAAGGCAAATCCAGACAAGAATAAAGGTACATTCCACCAGTGCCTTTTCCTTCAGTGGCATATTGCAACTTTGTCCTCTGCCCATATCTTTAGGAAGCAGTAACAAGCTAGATGCCTTTTCTAGATCCAGAACAGTCTTTATTAGGACCATTTTCCACGGGCTCCTGGACCCTTATCCTTCCTTTTCCCAGGTTGGGTAAGCTTTGGGAATCTACCCAAATGACAGAAAGCAGTGTGTGTGTGTGTGTGTGTGTGTGTGTGTGTGTGTGTGTGTGTGTGTGTGTGTGTGTGTGTGTTGAACTTAGTACAGTTGTGTAAGTTCTACTTACCTGTAACTGTAGATATCTGCGTGTCTGTGTGGTTTTTGGTTTGGGACAGTAGGTGCTCGCAAAGCTTGTATTTACATCTTCTCTTCCAGCTGGACCCCAGAAAACTGAAAGGGTCCAGTTTCTGGGTTTGTAATGCAATCTCTGTACTGAAAGGTCCATCACAGCCACAAACAGGCAGTGGGAAGGACTCTGAGCTTCAGTATGGTGCCAGAGGAAGGTAGCAGAGCACTACTACCCGCATGCCAGTAAGGCAGTGTGTTCTATGAACATCTGCAATTACAGGTAAGTAGGACATGCACAGCTGTAATTTGCACTACAGTGACTTCACAGACAACTCATTTTTTTGAGGACCAGACAAACTCTGTCAGGAATGACATAGAGTTGTTTATGTGTTAAACATGGCTGTGGCATATCTAAGTTCACATTAACCAAATGGTTGAAGGTTTTTGTTAAGTTGTGTTACTATAAAATGTAATATGCATGTGCCTTTTTATCTCGTAACATATTCTGCAAGAGCTGTGATTGCCTCTTGGTCATTTTTCAGTAATGCAATCTTGGATAATTGCACAACAGCTACACAGACTTCATTGCATACTGTTGCAGAGCTTTATAAGCTAGATGTACTCTCCAGGCCTAAGTCTTCTGTTTACAGTTATCAGACGTAAGTTCCCAAAACAGGATGATGTAGGAAGATGAGCCAATTCATGCCAGATATAAAAGTTATGTGCTTATCACAATGATAGATCTGGATGAGCAAGCCCATCCTCAGTAACATACCTACCACCTTCCTGCTGCTCTTAATGACTCAGTTTTGAGGTCTGTTTTTTCATGTATTGCATTCTTTGTGGCATGCACCAGAGATCTAGAGAAGGTCTTCACATAGAGCATTATGGGTAAAAGAGGCAGGGCTTGCAGCTTGGGAAAGCTTTGGATACAAAGCTGCCTGTTGCATAATCACAAAATTCTAGCTGTTACCATGGATGAACTTGGTCATTGAGGTCTTTGATTATGATAAGTGTGTATATTTTGTGTATTACATTTATTTATTGCCTGTAAGACTGAAGAGTGCACTTACTTGAAAAAAATACGTATTCATATATTAGTTCTAACCTGTGTGATAGTTATAGGCTTATGATTGCAGGCAGCACGTTGCCATACTTTCAGGACTAACAAATTTTGCTCAAATTTTTTTTTTTTTTTTTTTTATTTATTAAACAAATTTTGTTCTAGCAGCACTAGCCTGAAGGAACTGGCCACACATGATGAGAGATTGACAAATGAATTTGTCAAGCACAGTGAGTTTAATAGGGTTTGTTAGCACGTGATGGCAGCAATAATTAACGGGGTAGCCAGCTGTAGTGTGTCCTGGAGAGGAATGAGGAAACAAAGTAAGCATGAATTGGCTCAGTAAGTTCAGTAGAAAGAAAAAGTTGGGGGATAGAGACAAAATGCTGCAGAACAACTATGTATTTTCAGATAATTTAGTCATGGCCTGCTTATTTTTTTAAATTGTGACAAGGTGGTATGACTAGGTTTATATATGTCAGTCATTTTATTTAATGTTAAATCAGGTTTTCTGAGTAGTCATCCCTGTGTCTGATTAATTTTGATACCAGGTACAGATGTTCTTCGTGTTTCATTATTGCAGTCATCACCTGTGGGTTATCCCTGCTGTGGTAGCCCTTGGCTGGCCCGAATACCAGAGTCAGTGTTTTTCTGCGTCAGCTGCTTTCGCTTGCTGCCTGACGTCAGGTCGTCAGTGCTATAAAAGAAGGCAGCCGATGCCATTACATCAGTCTTTCTTGCCGTGGAGCTGGTAGCAGAAGCAGTTCGCAAGTGTGCCGGTTGGTCACTACCAGAGTTTGAATTAGAGCTGAAAACATCTAAACCTAAGTACCCTGTTGGGGATCCTTTCTTCTTGCACTAACCGATCTCTGAAAAAGTTAACAATTGTCTTCCCTGTGGAAAGCAGATACCACACCGAGACTTTCATTCATACTGCATCACTTGATTAGGCCCAGACCATGACGTCCCCCATTGCCGGTTCTGTGCCGTCTTTAACGCAAAAAACATTAGTTGTCGAGCTCTTATTCTAGCCAGGTATTTTCATTTTTCATCTTCGTATTCCAAAATGGTGTCCGTTAGCCAACAATTCGTAGATATTCCAAAAAAAACCATAAGGATAAAGATAGATATAGACCACACACGACGACTCTACTGCTAAGCAGGTAGTCAGTTCTCCGGAATTCAGTGAGGCACTTTTGCAGCCCCTGTTACCCGATTCAATATTTTTGCAGGCCTCTACTGAGACCCTTTAAGAGTCCGGTATGCCGCAGAAATCTTCTTTGTCAACCGAGCTTTTGGTTGTCTCTGCCTTGGTTGGGTCCGGAGCCGCAACACATTTTTCGCACTACCGAATCTAGACAAAAAAACGACGTCTTCTCTTCCGACTACTGGTTCTCTCAGACCGATGGATTCTGTTAAGCCTAGAGGCAAGGCCACTCCTAGGAAAACTACCTCTAGCCACCATTTTACTTCTGCTCCACCACCCCAAGCTCAAATGCTTAAAATGCCGGAGGATCTTATCACCCTTATCAGGGGTAATCAGGCCACACCTTCTAAAAGGAAAAGAGACCTTTCTCCTGAAATACTGACAGAACAAGATTCTGAGGAGTCTGATTATTCAGATTTTGAAGAGGAACAACAACCTGTGACTGCTTATGAGGATTCAGATGCAGAGGAATCCATTCCTCCTGCCTCACCACCTGAAGATCTTTCCTTTGGGGAAACCCTTCACACCCTCAGGGAACATTTCCACTGGGAATCCCAGGACTTCCCTCAGTCTAAGAAAAGACTAAGAGAGTTTCTAGACCTACCCCAGCACAGACCCTTGGCCATCCCTCCAATCTTAGAGGTGGTTGATGATGTCTTCCATGAATCCACCTTAACTCCTGATGCCCTCCCACCTGCTCCTAGAAAACCTGACAGGTATTACAGATTCTCACAAATACCTGTACAGAAATCCTGCTGCAGACCCGGAGGTCATTACACAGGGACCAAAAGGAGCTACGGCTAGTTCTGCAAAGAATCCTATTCCATCTGACAAGGACTCCAGAGCTCTAGACAGATGCGGTAAAAAAAGGATACACCACTGCAACCTTAGCTATCAGAGCACTCAACTGTCAGTTCCACATGTTAAAATATCAAAAACACACTTTGAAACTATTAAAACAAAAGATTTCAACCTTTCCTGACTGTGCCAATTCGAAAGAGTTAGCAGATTTACTGCACTCTACTTGTCAAGTGGCTAAACACTCATTACACTGTGGATATGACACCCTAGAAGCCTAAAGCAGGGCAGCAGTGTCAGGATCTGTCATTAGGAGACTTGCATGGTTGAAGGAACACGCTCTCCCTGATCATGTCAAATCTAAATTACTTGATGCACCCTTGGATAAGGAACGCTTGTTTGGAGTAAAAGCAGAAGAGGTGCTTAAAAAGATGAAAGACAAAGCAAAATCTATGCAGACAGTAAAAGATTTCCTTCAGGTACAACCTCCTAGGTTCAAAAGTAGCAATAATTTTCCCTCAAAACACTGGTCCTTTCCTGCACCTAGCAGACAGGGGCAAGGTAAGCCCCACAGGGACAGACCATCCAGACTCCTATCCCAGGGACAGCAGAGAACCAAACAGTGGACCACTTCCACTCCAAAGACAGGGAGTTCTAAGCCATCCCTCTATGGAAGAAACTCTCAATGATTCCCTCTCCCCCCTGCCCTCTTTTCACTCACCAAAAACTAGGAGGAAGACTCTCCCTCTGCAAAGAAAATTGGTTTTCTGTAGCAAAGGGCCAGTGGGTCTTAAAGATAATTTTTCAGGGATAGAAATTCTCCTTCAGCGAACTCCCAATTTCAAGAGGGTACCCAGACTTACCTCCAAATCAGTGAGCAGACGCATTGAAACAAGTCCAATCTCTCATAACCCAAGGGGCATTAGAACCTGTCCCCTCAGATCAAACAAGCAAAGGCTTTTATTCCAGACTATTCCTTGTTCCCAGAAAGGAGGACATTTGGCACCCCATCCTGGATCTATCCATTCTGAACACCTTCCTGGTGGCCCCTAAATTCAAAATGCTAACTTTGCAGCAGGTGCTGCCATTGCTGACAGAAAATGCCTGGTTAGTTACCTTAGATCTAAAAGATGCCTACCTCCACATCCCCATAAGGGGGATCCTGCAGGAAATTCTTTCGCTTCAGAGCAGGCTCACAACACTTTCAGTTCTCTGCGCTACTCTTTGCTTTGGCTTATCTGCTGCTCCCAGGGTATTCACCAAATGCATAGCCTTTTGCAGACAGAAAAATATACAAATTTACCCTTATCTGGACCACTACCTCATTCAGGCAGATTGCAAAGAAAAGCTCCTCAAGGACCTACTCTTTGTCAAAACCCTCCTAACCACCTTAGGATACACCATCAATGAGAAGAAATCAAGGCAAACACCCTCCAGGAAGATCATTTTCTTGGGAGCACTGCTGGACACAGCATCCCAAATGGCCTTCCTATCCCCAGAAAAGCAGAGCTTCCTGTCTCTCTATTTTACCCAGCTGGCTTCCAGAAGTCACCTCACTGCGAGGAATTTCCTGCAAGCCTTGGGGTACATGGCATTTTGCATCCTTCTAGTTCCTCTGGCGAGGCTTCACATGAGAAAACTTCAGTGGTACCTAAAGAACCTTTGGTGTCAGCACTCTCAACCTGTAGAGACCTCTCTCCCTCTGATCCCCTGTATAAGGGCTGAGATGTCCTTCAAGGATGCATCTGCAGTCTTTACAAATGGTTGTCCTGTCGTCAGGCAGCCCTTCGGTCGGCCGGATTCCAAAGTCTGGGTCTGGCTTCGGCTGGTGTCGCACTTCACCCGACGTCATTGCGGCAGTTCTTCGGGTATAAAGGCATCAGCCGACGCCATTTTCCCCAGTCTTTCTTGCCGCGTGGCGCCCGAAGCAGAAGCTGTTTGCAAGTGCCGGTCGGTCAGATCCAGAGATTACTACTACCGAATACTACTTCGAAGACTTCTATAAAGCTAAGTACCCAGTTGGGGACTCTTTCTTGCCTCAACCGATGTCAGAGAAAGTTAATAACTGTTTATCTTGTGGGAAACAAATACCTCATAAAGATTTCCACTCCTATTGCATGCATTGTTTAGGCCCAGACCACGACGTAGCAGCTTGTCTAGCCTGTGCTTCTTTTAACCGACGGACGCTTAGACGTCGCTCGGACTTTGCTGAGCAGATTTTCGGCTCCGAATTTGCCTACATTATGCCGTCGGATCCTCCGGCTACGCAAATAACCAAAAAGCGCAAAGAAAAGGACCGACACTCGCGGTCCGCGGTTTCGGTTAAGCAAACCACGAATGTCTCGGTTTCGGCCGAAACCGAGCAAGCGGTTCTTTCTTCAGCCGATAACTTGCCTTCTACCGAGGCCTCTTCTATCCTGGTAGAAACGGCTTCTGAAATCCAACCTGCTGTTGCGATTTCGCAGGATTTATCAGACACCATTCCCCTAGATATTTCTACCCCTGCACGTGGAGCTGCTAGGCCTCCTCCAGCTATGTCTATTAAGGCCTTTGCCAGGGCTAAAGCAGCCAAAGCATCAAAACCTGTGCCTGCCAAGCCCCCCTCTCACAGGCCCAGCACCAGCTCCCATATGCTTTCTTTGGCAGAGGATCTCATCTCTTTAATCCGTGGAGCTCAGCCGCATCCAGACAGGGCCTCTCTCCCTCCTCCAGAAAAGAGGCCTAGAGCAGAGCCCCCTGAGCCAGTAGCCACAGATGATTCCTCTGATGACTCAGAACATACAGACCCTCCTGAGGCTTCTTATTCTCCTTACGAAGACTCTGATGCTGAGGAATCCATCCCTTCAGCCTCTCCTCCTGAGGAATTTTCCTTTGGGGAAACCTTGCATGCTATGAGGGAACAATTCCAGTGGCAGGGCCAAGATTTCTCAGACTCTAGAAAAAGGCTTAGGACCTTTCTACACTTGCCACAGCATAGGCCTTTAGCTATACCTCCAGTTCTATCTGTTGTTGATGATGCATTTAATGATGCTTGCACTGCTCCTGATACTTTACCTCCGGCTCCTGCTAAGCCCGATAGGTACTACAGGGTCCCGGACACTCATCACCACTTATATAAGGCCCCTTTTGCAGATCCAGAGACTATTTCCCAGGGCCCTAAAGCTGTAGCAGCTACTTCTTCTAAAAACCCCCTCCCCTCTGAAAGGGATTCCAGGTCCTTAGAGAGATGGGGTAAAAAAGTTTACACCTCTGCTACTTTGTCAGCTAGAGCTTTGAACTGCCAATTTCATATGATTCAATATCAAGAGTTTATGCTTGACCAGTTGACTAAAAAGCTGTCCTCTAAAGAATCTTTAGATAAAAAGTATGTTCAAGAAATGTTACATAACATACAGCAGGTTAGTAACCATTCTTTAAAATGTGGCTATGATGCACTGGAGGCTTCCTTTAGATCAGCCATGACTGGCACAGTTATCAGGAGGCATGCATGGTTGAAAGAACAGGCATTACCAGACCATGTCAAATCTAAGCTTTTGGATGCACCTATGGACAAGGTCAATTTATTTGGTGCCCCCGCACAGCAGGTACTAAAAAGATGGAAGAGAAAGCAAAATCTGTGCAAACAGTAAAAGATTTCTTACAAGTTCAACCTCCAAGGTTTAGCAGGAATTGGCCCTCCAAGAATTGGTCCTTTCCGGACTCCTCTAAGACACAAAGAGGCAGGAATAGGCTCTAGAGGCAGAAACCAATCCAGGGGTGCCTACAGGGGTCGCCAGTGGCAGGGTAACAACCAACGAGGCACGGATACAGCCACCACCACTACAACAACTCAATCACAGTGACTTGGCGGTGGCACCGCCTACCAGGGAACAACTAGAAGCACCCTTAGGCAGAAAGCTAACATTATTTTCAAGAAACTGGCACTGCATTACAAGAGAAAAATGGATTTTGCAGACTATAGACAACGGTTACAGGTTCCATTTCCATACTCTACCAGGAAAGAGAGGAATGCCAAACCTACCACCTTCTCAAAGGACAGAAGCTCTAAAACAAATATCTCAATTAGTAAGAATGCGAGCTATGGAAAAGGTACCATTAATGGAGCAAGGGAAGGGATTTTACACCAGGCTCTTCCTGGTACCAAGAAAAGAAAACAAATGGAGGCCTATTCTAGACCTGTCCGCTTTAAACACATTCCTCATTGTTCCAAAATTCAAAATGCTGACCCTACAGCAGCTTCTTCCCATGCTGGGCAAGGAGTCTTGGCTGGTAACTCTAGATCTCAAGGAGGCATACCTGCACATCCCCATAAGACCAATTTGCAGAAGATACCTCAGATTTCTTGCAGGATCAGAGCATTATCAATTCTCAGCATTGCCCTTTGGCTTATCTACTGCCCAGAGTGTTCACGAAATGCCTGGCATCAGTAATCGCTCATTGCAGACTCCAGGGAATTCAAATCTATCCCTACCTGGACGACTGCCTGATACAAGCGGACAACAAAAACAAACTAACAGAAGACTTACAAAGAGTCATCTACCTGCTACAAGCCCTGGGATATACAGTCAATACAAAAAAGTCAAGGCTGATTCCATCCCAAAGAATAACCTTTCTTGGTGCAGAACTGGACACATCAAAACAAATGGCATTTCTAACTGCAGAAAAGAAAGAGCAACTTCCTCTCTACTTCTGGGCATTAACAAAGCAGAGCCATCTAACTGCAAGAAAAGTGCTACAAGCTCTAGGCTTCATGGCATCCTGCATAATACTGGTCCCTCATGCCAGGCTTCATATGAGAAAGCTACAGTGGTACCTAAAGAATTTGTGGTCTCAGCACAAGCACAGCCTAGAAACCAAAATTCCAATGATCCCATGCCTGAAGCAAGAGTTCTTATGGTGGGCTCAGGCCTGTCAATCAAACACAGGACTGCCCTTCTGCAAAAGTCAACCAAGACAAACCATCACGACAGATGCCTCAGACCTCGGTTGGGGGGCACACATGACGGGCAAGTGCATTCAAGGCCTATGGACTCAAGACCAGCTGCATCTGCACATAAATCTAAAATAAATGATGGCAATCCAGGCTTTCAGACCTCTTCTCCAAGAAGGCCAGTTGATGATAAGGACAGACAACACCACAGTTATGTGGTACATCAACAAACAGGGAGGCACACACTCATACCCTCTATGCCGGCTGGCACTGGACCTATGGGATGTGGCTCTGAGCTACAACATTCAGTTACAGGCAATTTATGTACCAGGGAAGGAAAACATTCTAGCAGACATATTAAGCAGAACTACAACAGATGCCCACGAATGGATGCTGCATCCGGACATTTTCAAAACCATCACAAGAGAATGGGGATTACCACAAATAGACTTGTTTGCATCCCCATTCAATCACCAGTTGAAGAAATTCTGCACAAGGACTTACCACCCACTTGCTTGGAAGGTGGACTCCTATCCTTCAGTTGGAAAAGCCTGACAGCATACGCATTTCCACCACTTCCTTTGATGCACAAGGTGCTTCTCAAGATCAAAGAGGAACGTCCGAGGATCATTCTGATAGCCCCAGACTGGCCAAGACAACATTGGTATCCACTGCTGAGGAGCATGTCCCGGGAACAAATATGGACACTGCCCTGATCCCATTACTGCTGACACAGAACAACTACAACATTCTGCATCCAAACCTAAAAACTCTGCAGCTAACTGCCTGGAACATTACATAGCAGCAATTAACCCAAATTTATCCCAAAGGGTTAAAGACATAATCCTGGAGGCTCATAGACCTTCAACAAGAAAGAATTATGCAGCAAAATGGAAAAGATATCTCATCTGGAGTACTGCAAAGGGGCAAGATGTGACCCTGGTAAACATAGCCAACATCCTGGAGTACTTGGCGGAGCTCTTCCATACAGGCCTGTCCTATTCCTCCATCAAGATACACGCATCAGCTATTTCAGCAGAATACAGCTTGGATCCTCCTGTCTTCTCGCATCCTCTGCTCAGGCAGTTTCTGAGAGGAATTAAAAATGTAAAACCTCCCAGGAAACCTCCATTGCCAGCATGGGACTTGAACTTTGTGCTAGAAAAACTGACTCTACCTCCTTTCGAACCAGCAGCTACAGCAGAATTGCAATATTTATCCTGAAAGACTGCTTTCCTGCTGGCAATAACTTCAGCAAGAAGGGTCTCTGAACTACAGGCATTAATGGCAGTACAACCCTTCCTGATCTTCCATCGAGATAGAGTGTCCATGAGAACAAATCCTACATTTATGCCTAAGGTGGTATCCAGAGTCTCTTTAAATCAGGCTATCCACCTTCCTACATTCTTCCCCAATCCACAGAACAGGGGAGAAAAGCTCTTGCATACCTTGGATGTACACAGACAATTACGCTACTACCTGGACAGGACAAAAAACCATAGAAAAACTGACCAGCTTCTGGTAGCATATGCAACAGGAATAGAGGGAAAACCAATTTCTAAACAGACAATCTCCAAATGGATAGGAAATTGCATTAGATTTTGTTACTCCTACCATGGAAAGAAAACGCCAGAGAATATCAGGCCTCACTCCACAAGGGCTACAGCCACTACCACAGCTTTCTTCGAGGAGTGGCTACCAAGGACATTATAGAGGCTGCTACTTGGACCTCCGTGCATACATTTGCCAAGCATTATAACTTACCTCTATACTCTAGATCCCATGCTGGTTTTGCCACTGCTGTTTTGCAAGGGATCCTGACTACACCATAATCTATTCTCATTTCCTCCTCCCTAGCTTAGCTATGGTATTCTACCCATTTGTAAAGACTGCAGATGCATCCTTGAAGGACATAGTACAGTTTTGTACCTACCATAAATGTAGATGTCCGAGAGGAATGCATCTGCAGTCAGGATTACCCACCTCCTTCCCTCTGAGGTACTCCTAGGGTACTTACCAATCTTCAGCTAGCTTGGGGGGGATCTATTATGGTGTATTTGTTTGTATATATGTACATACATGTTTATTTTGTGTTTGCTTTCTACTATTTGGAAACTTTGGCATTTATCCAAATTTAGCCATCCAAGAGGGCACCTGGCATCTGGGGCAAGAAACACTGAGGAAAATGGCGTCGGCTGATGCCTTTATACCCGAAGAACTGCCGCAATGACGTCGGGTGAAGTGCGACACCAGCCGAAGCCAGACCCAGACTTTGGAATCCGGCCGACCGAAGGGCTGCCTGACGACAGGACAACCATTTGTAAAGACTGCAGATGCATTCCTCTCGGACATCTACATTTATGGTAGGTACAAAACTGTACTTTTCCCCTGGTGGGCAGGGGCCTGTGCCCAGAACAAGGGTCTTTCCTTCACCCTCCGATTACCACCGACACCTCAGACATAGCTTGAGGCACTTACCTAGAAGGCAGGTGCACCCAAGGTCTTTGGGATGCCCAGCACCTTCCCTTAAACATCAATCAGAAGGAAATGACGGCAGTACAAAAGGCTCTGACATCCTTCAAACCCCATCTCAAGCCAAGGGTTCTCCTTATCAAAACAGACAACACCACAGTAATGTGGTACATCAACAAACAGGGAGGGACCCAATTTTAACCTCTGTGCAGGCTAGCCATGAACCTCTGGCTGACAGCCTCTTCCATGGGACTACACCTGAATAGCCCAGTACCTACCAGGGATCAACACTTCCCTGACAGATCACTTAAGCAGAAACTTACTGGACCCCCATGAATGACAGCTCCACAGAAAAATCTTTATACAAATCACTCAGGCATGGGGGACTCCGGAGGTGGATCTCCTTGCTTTGCATCTCAACCATCATCTGGAAAAATTATGTACCAGGGAGTATCACCACCTAGCGTGGAAGGTGGATGCCTTGACCTTCCCTTGGAACGGCCTCTTTGTGTACGCATTCCCTCCTCTGCCTCTTATTCCCAAGGTACTGATAAAAATAAGGGAGGAGAGACCAAAGGCCATCCTCGTTGCTCCAGACTGGCCCAGACAACATTGGTACCCCTTACTGGCAGCCTGACCTTACAGCCTCCCAGGCACCTTCCCCTGATCTCAGACCTCTTAACTCAGTTGGGGGGGGGATGCTGCACCCAGACTTGCAGACTCTCAAACTATCAGCATGGCTAATGCTCTAAAGGCAAACAAGGGGTCCCTGTTAAGCAAACAGGTCCTAGACATTATCACAGAGCCCAGAAGGCCCAGCACCAGAAAATCTTATGCAGGAAAATGGAAAAGATTCTGCTCCTGGGGCCAGTCCAGAGGGGACAATACCACACAACCTTCCATCCTTCTTACCCTGGACTATCTAGCGGAGGTACTTAATAGTGGCCTCTCCTTCTCCTCTATTAAAATCCACACCTCAGCCATTTCAGCTCATTTTGATACAGAACAGCTCCTGTTCTCCCATCCTTTGATTAAACAATTCCTCAGAGGGGCTTCTAATATTAGACCTCCCAGAAGGCCACCCACTTCAGACTGGGACCTGAATTATATTTTGGAAAAACTAACTGTACCACCCTTCGAACCTGCTCCTGGATGGCTGCTTTTCTCCTAGCTATCACTTCAGCCAGAAAGGTTTCAGAACTTCAGGCACTGATGGCCATTGACCCCCTTCATCATTTTCCATGCAGAAAGGGTCTCCCTGAGGACTAATTCCTCCTTTATGCCCAAGGTGGTATCTAATGTAACTCTCAGCCAGGCCATACATCTACCCACCTTCTTTCCTAACCCTCAAAACAATGGGGAAAGAATTTTGCACTCACTAGATGTGCACAAACAGCTCAGATACTATCTGGAACGTACTAAACCCTTCAGGAAAATAGACCAACTACTTATCAGCTTTGCCCCAGGGGCAGAGGGGAAGTGCATATCCAAACAAGCCATTTCCAAATGGATGTCACACTGTATCCATTTCCGCTATGGATTGCATGGGAACCCCCCCCCCAAGTCTTTTCAAACCCATTCCACTAGGGCAGCCTCCAGTTCCACAGCATTCCTCAGAGGAGTTCCCACCAGGGACATCCTAGAATCTGCCACCTGGACTTCTGTCCATACCTTTACCAAGCATTACCACCTACCTCTTTTTTCTAAGGCTAGGGCAGGGTTTGCCTCTGCAGTTCTGCAGGGCATGCTGACCCATTCCTAGGTCTCTTACTAATCCTACCACCCCTCTCCTCAGCTTTGGGAATCCTCCCACAGGTGAAGACTGCAACAGTGAAAGACAAAGAACATAATACAGTTGTGTACACTTACCATTAATGTAGATGTGCGAGTGTATTCACTTTTGCAGTCCTGGTTTCCCACCCTCCTTCCCCCTTATATCGTCTTTCTTTAGGGAGACATAAGTTTCTAATGGTGGCTTTTAGCCAGCAGGACCACTTTACCATATGTACTTGGGTCTCTGACTGGTTAGGGCAAGAAAAACTGATATAACGGCATTGGCTGCCTTCCTTTATAGCACTGACGACCTGATGTCAGTCAGCAAGCGACAGCAGCCGACACAGAAAAACACTGACTGGTATTCGGGCCGGTCGAGCGCTACCACAGCAGGGATAACCCACAGATGATGACTGCAACAGTGAATGCACTCGAACATCTCGATTTATGGTAAGTGTACACAACTGTACTTTTGTTTCTAACTAATGAATCATACAGATCACCAGACATTTTTGGCTCAGTTAATTTCTTTATAACTCACACCAGTAAACTCAGTTGGACCTTGTGCTCTTGAGAAGAACAAAGGAAATTGTAGATTTTTTTTTTAACTAACTGTGAAACTTTTGTCTCATCCTTGCACTATTCTTTCTCCCTCTTGAAACACAGATGTATTTACATGTCCATCCATCCACCCATCCACAACCCCATTTTTCAGTTTTTGCAAATGGGGTCAGGGTGTCACTTCAACCATGACAATCATCTAGAGCCAAGGTGTACGCCACCAGGCAGCTAGCCCTGCTGTGGTAATTCTTCCACATCTCTCACACACATGCAAACTTACACCTGTAGCCATTTTTATTGTGTCCATTTGACCTAATGCATGTGTTTAGAATGTGGGAGGAAACTGTAGAACCTGGAAGAAGTCCACGCAAACAAAGGGAGGACATGCAGACTCTGCACAGAAGCCACCCCAGTCGAGAATCAAATGGGGAGCCTCTTGCTTTGAGGCAACACTACTATCTGCTTGAGGATTTATTCTCTTGTAAATCGCAGACAACTGTACCTTCTAAGGTTACTTATGTATTTATTTAACTTTGTTGACTAGGTAGGTTAATTAGTCCAAAAAACATTTTCAGCAGTGACCCACACCAAGATGCATCTACGACTTAGACATATATTTTAAATTTAGGTTTGATTATTTTCACGTGAAATCCACATCTTTCAAACAGCCGATGTTCTTCATGTTTCACTGTTGCAGTCATCACACTTGGGTTATCTGCCTGCAGGTAGCCCTCAGTTGGCCCGAATACCAGAGACTTAGTATTTCTGCATCGGTTGCTGTCACTCCAGGACTGATGTCAGGTCGTCGGGGTATAAAAACAGGCAGCCGACGCCATTACATCAGCCTTTCTTGCCGAGGAGCCCAAAGCAGAAGCAGTTCACACGAGTGCTGGTCGGCCGCTATCTGAGTTTTCTTTTCCGAACCGAATCACCCTGAAGTCTTCTAAAGCCATGTACTCCATTGGGGATCCTTTTTTCTTGCTCTAACCAATGTCAGAAAAAGTTAACAATTGTCTCGCCTGTGGAAAGCAAATACAATGCCGAGATTTCCGTTCTTACTGCGTCACCTGTTTAGGCCCAGACTACGACGTACCTCGCTGTCGGTATTGTGCTTTGTTCAACACCCGAATTATTTGTCATCGGGCCCTTATTGTCGCTAAATACTTTCGCTCTTTATCTCCATATTCCAAAATGGCTTCGGTAAGCCTTCCGACTACCGAACTTCCGAAAAAATGTAAGGATACAGAGACACACCGCACAGGTCCAAAACTGCCGACGACGCTTCTGTTAAGCTAGTCGCCAGTTTGCCGGTATTCAGTGAGGCACTTTTGCAGCCCCTGATGCCCACTTCGATGGATTCTCAGGCCGCTACCGAGATCCATTCGGAGTCCAGTATGCCGCGAGACTCTTCTTTGACTATGGAACCTGTGGATGTCTCTACCTTGGATGGGTCTGGAGCTGCTGTGCAGGCACCGGCTTCCAAGGAAGTTCTTCGCACTACCGATATTCGACTTCTTTCACGTCTTCAGTTCTATCTAAAACTACTGAGTTTCTAAGGCCAAGAGTATGAGCTACGCCTAAAAAAACGACAACCCAAACTCAAGCACCTGCTTCCTTGCCACAACATCAAATGCTTAAAATGGCAGAAGACCTGATTATGCTGATTAGGGGAAGCCAGCCTTCCCCTGCTAAGAGAAAAAGAGATCTGTCCCCAGCAGCTTTAACAGACCAAGAGTTCGACGACTCTGAGGTTTCTGAATATGAACACATGCCTTTATCTGCTTATGAGGATTCAGATGCTTCCCCTCCAGAGGACTTGTCTTTTGGTGAAACCCTACATACTTTGAGAGCATTTCCATTGGGAATGCCAAGACTATCCTCAGTCCAAAAAGAGACTCAGAGAATTTTTAGATTTGCCACAACATAGACCTTTAGCGATCCCTCCAGTTCTGGATGTTGTGGATGATGTCTTTATGGAATCCAGTCTAACTCCTGATACTTTACCCCCTGCTCCAAGGAAACCAGACAGGTACTACAGAGTCCCTGACTCTCACAAATTTCTTTTCAAAAATCCTACTGCCGACCCAGAGGTTATTTCCCAGGGGCCTAAAGGTATAAAAGCAACTACAGCTAAGTGTCCCATTCCTTCGGACAGGAATTCCCGAGCTTTAGACAGATGAGGTAAAAAAGTATACACATCTGCAACTCTCGCCATTAGGGCATTAAATTGTCAGTTTCACATGCTGAAATACCAGCAACATATTATGGAACTTATTAAGCAAAAATTATCTACCTTTACAGACTGTGCAGAAAGTAAAGAATTACAGGAGCTTATGCATTCTGCAAGCCAAGTCAGCAAGCATACTTTACAATGTGGCTTTGATGCCCTGGAAGCATCTTGCAGGGCAGCAGTCATTGGTTCTGTAGTGAGAAGGCATGCTTGGCTTAAGGAGCAGACCGTGCCAGACCATGTCAAATCAAAATTACTAGATGGCCTTTGAACAAGGTCAATCTGTTTGTCACCAAAGCAGAAGAGGTTCTAAAAAAGATGGAAGAAAAAGCTAAATCTATGCAGACAGTCAAAGAATTTTTGCAAGTGCAGCCTCCTAGATTCAGTAGGCATTGCCCCTCAAAACATTGGTCCTTTCCAGCCCCCTCAAGGCCATCTCAAACTAGACCCAGGGGAAACGGATCCCCCACCCCAGATTACAGTCTCAGGGTATGCAGAGATTTAAGCAATGGAGTGCCTCCACTTCTAAAACAGGGAGTGCTAAGCCACCCCCTTACGGAAAGAATTCACA
Source organism: Protopterus annectens (assembly GCF_019279795.1). Taxonomy (NCBI): domain Eukaryota; kingdom Metazoa; phylum Chordata; order Ceratodontiformes; family Protopteridae; genus Protopterus; species Protopterus annectens. The sequence goes on along the minus strand of NC_056737.1, from coordinate 865,525,663 downwards.
ATGACTTCTCAACCCCACTTCTCACCTCCGCCCAACTGCTCGTGCTCCTAGGAGGAAAACTTGCCCATCATGCAAAAAACTGGACCTCCATCACCAAAGACCGATGGGTCCTCAAACTTGCATCCCAGGGTACAAATTTTGCTTCCACTCATTGCCAATCCCAAAAGGGTTCCCAGACCTTCCTCCAAACCAGTGGGCAGAGGCACAAAACCAAGTTCAATCCTGCTCTCCATAAGGGCAATTCAACCTGTTCCTGCAGAACATATAGGTCAAGGGTTTTATTCCAGACTTTTCCTGGTACCCAGAAAAGAGGGCACGTGGTGCCCAATCCTAGATCTTTCCATTCTAAACACCTTCCTGGTGGTACCAAAATTCAAAATGCTTACCCTTCAGCAGCTTCTTCCTATGCTGTCCAAAGATACCTGGTTAGCCACCCTAGACCTAAAAGAAGCCTGTCTGCACATCCCTATCAGGGACTCATGCAGAAAGTACCTATGTTTCTGGACAGGATCTATGCATTATCAGTTCTCTGCACTTCCCTTTGGCTTATCCACTGCTCCCAGAGTATTCACAAAATGCCTGGCTCCAGCCATTGCCTATTGCAGACAGAGAAAGATTCAAATTTACCCGTACTTGGACGATTGCCTGATTCAGGCAGACAGTCAGGAAAAGTCGGCCCGAATACCAGAGGCTTAGTATTTCTGCATTGGTTGCTGTCGCTTCAGGACTGATGTCAAGTCTTCAGTAGTATAAAGTAAGGCAGCCAACACCATTACATCAGTCTTTCTTGCTGAGGAGCCCAAGCAGAAGCAGTTCGCATGAGTGCCGGTCGGCCGCTACCAGAGTTTCGTTTTCCGAACTGAAGTAGAAGTTGTCTCCATTTGGGATCCTTTTTTCTTGCTCTAACCAATGTCAGAAAAAGTTAACAATTGTCTCGCCTGTGGAAAGCAAATACCACACCGAGACTTTCATTCTTACTGTGTCACTTGCTTAGGCCCAGACCACGACGTCTCCCGCTGTCACTTTTGTGCTTTGTTCAATGTCAGAACTATACGTCGTCAGGCCCTTATTGTAGCTAGATATTTTCACCCTCAGTCATCGATTTCCGATATGGCTTCAGTAAGCCATCCGACATGAGATCTTCTGAAAAAACATGAGGATAAAGACAGAGACAGACCGCACAGGTCCAAACCTTCCGACGACACTTCCGTTAAGCTAGTCGTCAGTTCTCAGGTCCTCAATGAGGCGCTTTTGCAGCCCCTGATGCCCGCATCTGTGGATTCGCAGACTGGTACCGAGACCCTTTCAGAGTCTGGTATGCCGCAAAACTCTTCATCAACTAAGGATCCTGCGGTTGTCTCTACCTCGGATAGGTTTGGAGCTGCTGAGCAGGCACCGGTTTCCGAGGAAGTACTTCACACTACCGATTCTCGATACAAACCGACGACTTCTTTCGCGTCTTCTGTTCTTTCAAAAACTACTGAGTTTTTAAGGCCAAGGGTATGAAACACAACCCAAAAAACTGACGACCCCATATCAGGCACCTGCTTCCTTGCCTCAGTCTCAAATGCTTAAAATGGCAGAAGACCTTACAATGTTGATCAGGGGAAATCAAGCTACCCCTTCCAAAAGAAAAAGAGATTTGTCCCCAGTAGTCTTATCTGAACAGGAGTCCGATGACTCCGATACCTCTGAATATGAAGACATGCAACCCCTCTCTGCTTATGAGGATTCTGATGCAGAGGAATCCATTCCTTCGGCCTCTCCACCTGAAGATTTTTCCTTTGGGGAAACCCTTCATACTTTAAGGGGGCATTTCCAATGGGAATGTCAGGACTACCCTCAGTCTAAAAAGAGACTCAGGGAATTTTTAGATCTTCCACAGCACAGACCCCTGGCCATTCCTCCTGTCCTGGATGTTGTGGATGATGTCTTCATGGAATCTAGTTTAACTCCTGACACCCTCCCTCCCGCTCCCAGGAAACCTGACCGGTATTACAGAGTCCCTGACTCTCACAAAGTTCTTTTCAAAAATCCTACTGCTGACCCTGAGGTTATCTCCCAAGGGCCTAAAGAAATTAAAGCAACTTCTGCTAAGAATCCCACCCCCTCAGATAGGGATTCCCGAGCATTAGACAGATGGGGTAAAAAAGTATACTCCTCTGCTACTCTCGCTATTTGAGTACTAAATTGTCAGTTCCATATGCTAAAATTCCAGCAGCATACCATGGAACTCCTCAAACAAAAATATCAACTTTTCCTGCTTGTGCAGAAAATAAAGAGCTGCAAGACTTAATGCATTCTGCAAGTCAAGTAACTAAGCACACCTTACACTCTGGTTTTGATGCCCTAGAATCATCTTGCAGGGCAGCAGTCACCAGTTCTGTCCTTAGAAGGCATGCTTGGGTTATGGAACAGCCCTTGCCAGATCATGTCATATCTATTCTATTGGGTGCACCCTTGCACAAAGGCAACTTATTTGGCACCAAGGCAGAGGAGGTCTTACAAAAAATGGAAGAAAAAGCTAAATCTATGCAGACAGTTAAGGATTTCCTGCTGGTCCAGCCACCCAGGTTCAGTAGGCATTGCCCCTCCAAACACTGGTCCTTTCCTGCCCCCTCAAGGTCAGTTCACTCCAGACCCCATGGAAGCAGACCCCCCCCCCAGACAACAGCTGCAGGGAATGCAGAAATCAAAGCAATGGAGTACCTCCACTTCTAAACCAAGGAGTGCAAAGCCACCCCCTCATAGTAAGAACTCACAATGACTCTCCACTTCCACCCCTCTCTCTGCCCAAATGCACTTGCCCCTGGGAGGAAAAGTCTCCTTCCACGCAAGCACTTGGGCCACCATTACCAATGACCACTGGATCCTCAACATAGTGTCCCAGGGATACAAATTTTCTTTCCACACACTACCAACCCCAAAAGTGTACCCAGATCTACCTCCAAACCAGTTGGCAGAGGCCAAAACGCAAGTCCCTTCTCTTCTCTCCATGAGGGCAATAGAGCATGTTCCTGCAGAACAGATAGGCAAAGGTTTCTACTCCAGGCTCTTCCTGGTGCCTAGAAAAGAGGGCACCTGGCACCCCATCCTCGATTTATCCATTCTAAACACCTTCCTGGTGATACCAAAATTCAAAATGCTCACCCTTCAGCAACTACTACCTATGCTGTCCAAGGATGCCTGGCTAGCCACCCTAGACCTAAAAGAGGCCTACCTATACATCCCAATCAGGGAATCCTGCAGGAAATATTTATGTTTCAGGGCAGGATCTCTGCACTTTCAGTTCTCTGCGCTTCCCTTTGGGCTTATCTAGTGCTTCCAGAGTTTTCACAAAATGCCTGGCTCCCACCATTGCTTTTTGCAGGCAAAGAAATATTCAAATTTACTCATACTTAGACGACTGCCTAATTCAGGCAGACAGTCAGGAAAAGCTGCTCAAGCACTTGGCCTTTGTAAAGGACCTATTGACCTCCCTAGGGTACACTATCAATGAAAATAAATCCAAACTAGTACCCACCGACAAAATTAAATTCCTGGGAGCAAGTCTGGACACAGCATCCCAGATGGCATTCCTTACACCAGAAAAGCAAACTTACCTGACAGCATATTTCTCTCAGCTAGCCACCCAGACCCCAGTTATCCACAAGGAAAATCCTGCAAACTATGGGGTTCCTGGCATCTTGCATTCTACTCATTCCATATGCTAGACTGCATATGAGATAACTTCAGTGGTACTTAAAAAGCCTTTGGAGTCAACACTGTCAAGACCTGGAAACTCTTATACCAGTGATACCTTGTCTAAGGAAAGATTTTCTTTGGTGGACAGCAGCATGCTACCACAATAAGGGACTACCATTCTCACCACCCCTCACCACAGATGCATCAGACTATGCCTGGGGTGCATACCTGAATGGCAGGTGCATACAGGGCCAATGGAGCCCACATCAAATACAACTGCACATCAGCCAAAAAGAGGTGTTAGCTGTCCAGCACGCATTGACAGCTTTCAGACCCCTTCTCTCCCCAGGGGCTCTACTGATCAAAACAGACAACACTACAGTGATGTGGTATATCAACAAGCAGGGAGGGACTCACGCCTACCCTCTACGCAGGCTCTTGCCATGACCATTTTGCACACAGCCTCAGCCATGCAACTACACCTGTTAGCACAATTCCTGCCAGGCTCTCTAAACTCTCTGGCAGACAACTTAAACAGAAATCTTCTGGACCCACATGAGTGGCAGCTAAACCAAAGAACCTTCACCCTTATAACCCAGAAATGGGGCACCCCAAAGGTAGACCTCTTTGCCTCCCACTCCAACCATCAGCTCAGCAAGTTCTGCACCAGGGAGCCTCACTGCAGGGCCTGGAAAGTTGAAGAGAGATCTTTCCAGTGGTACAACCTCTCGGTCTATGCATTTCCCCCACTACCTCTCATTACCAGGGCACTGCTCAAAATAAAGGAGGAAAAACCAAGGGCAATCCTGATTGCCCCAGACGGGCCACACCATCACTGGTACCCACTGCTGTGCAGCCTGTCCCCTCTGCCACCATGGCATCTCCCTCAGATCCCAACACTCCTGACCCAGAGGGAAGGAGAATTCATGCATCCCCAATTGCAGACCCTCAATTTGGCAGTCTGGCTTATTCCCTGACCACTGTGCAAGCTGCCAATCTCAGTAAACAGGTACTAGATGTTATACGTCAGGGCAGACGTCCTAGCACTAGAAAGTCTTATGCTGACAAATGGAAAAGGTTCTGCACTTGGATCCAGGCTAAGGGAGCCGATACGGCACAGCCCTCCCTACCTCTCATCCTGGATTACCTAGCTGACCCACACAGTGGTCTATCCTTTTCCTCTATAAAAATTCATGCGTCTGCTATCTCAGCTCATTTCAGCACTGAGCAACCTTTTTTCTCACACACTCTCATCAAACAGTTCCTCAGAGGGGCTAGCAACTTGAGGCCACCCAGAAGAGCACGTAGTTTCTCTCATGGAAGACAGCTTTGCTTCTGGCCATCACTTCAGCAAGAAGAGTATCCAAGCTTGAAGCACTAATGGCTGTAGAGCCCTTCATCATTTTCCATGCTGACAGGGTCTCCCTCAGGACTAACCCATCCTTCATGCCAAAATTGGTGTCCATTGTGGCTCTCAACCAATCCATTCATTTGCCCACCTTTTTCCCCTAACCCTCAAAACAAGGGGACACTCTTTAGATGTGCACAGACAGCTCAGATTTATCTAGACAGGACTAAATCATTCAGAAAGACTGATCAGTTGTTAGTCAGCTTTGCTGCAGGAGCAGAGGGCAAAGCCATATCCAAACAAACCATTTCCAAATGTATAGCACACTGCATCCATTTCTGCTACAAGCAACATGGGAAACCTCCCCCTAAGGGGGACAGAACTCACTCTACCAGCGCAACCTCCACCTCTACAACTTTCCTCAGAGGAGTCCTCACCAGGGACATCCTGGAGGCTGCAACATGGACATCTGTTCATACCTTCACCAAGCATTACCACCTGCCTATCTTCTCCAAATCCAGGGCAAGCTTTACCACTGCAGTCTTGCAGGGCATCCTAGACAGCCCCCAGTCTTCTTGACTGCCTCCACCCCTTTCCTCAGCTTTGGGAATCAACAGAAATGTAATGACTGCAACACTGAAACACGAAGAACATAGTACAGTTGTGTACACTTACCATAAATATAGATGTTTGAGTGTATTCACTGTTGCAGTCCTGGTTTCCCTCCCTCCATCCCCCTTCTCTCTCTCTCTCTTGTTACAAGGAACTTTTTAGTATTTACTTTCTACTGGTGAGGTTCTTCCACCATATCCTGGCTTCCACTTGGGGGCGCCTGACAGTTAGGGCAAGAAAAACTGATGTAATGGCGTCGGCTGCCTTACTTTATACTACTGACGTCCTGACATCAGTCCTGAAGCGACAGCATCCGACGCAGAAATACTAAGCCTCTGGTATTCGGGCCGACTGAGGGCTACCCTGGCAGGTATAACCCAAATGTGATGACTGCAACAGTGAATACACTCGAACATCTACATTTATGGTAAGTGTACGCAACTGTACTTTCTGGATGCCCTTAATACAGTGACCTACACCATTTCTATATGTTCAACTTTATCATTGTGCTTTTTAGACTGCTGAGTAATTAAAAGGTACTAAATTACTTGATAGGCATTTTGATATCCAAGTCTGACACAGGTTAGGCATGCTATATTAAGCTGTAGATTTGCACGATACAAACTTCTTTATACAATTTTTCATATTGCAAGGGTGTCTGCATATCTCTTAAGATGAATTTCTCAGTCATGCCTGAAGTAACTTTGCATTCTGTGTCTCAGTTAATTCATTTAGCTTCTGTTCAATGGATGAGGGGAAAACTGTGCATCCTGCCTACCTAGATCTGGCTAAAGAATTTAATAAAATACTTCTAGCATTATCATCAAACTTATGGAACCAGGAATAAACCCCTTTATAACATGCTGTATAGTTAACTGGCTTACTGATCGAATTCAAGAGTTAGAATCAGTAAAGCCACCTCCACAAAGAGGCGAGTCACCAGTGGAGTGCCCCTGGGTTCTTTGCTGGGCCCACTTCTGTTTGGCATCTACTTCTTGGGTATCAAAGCCAGTGTCAAAAGCCTCTGGCTAACCAAGTTTGCAGATGATTGCAAACTGGGAGCAGTCATTGAATCCCCAAAAATAAGAACACCCTTTAGGAGTGTCTAACCCATGCAGACACTTGGTGTCAAAGCTATGTCTTAAAACTCAGTACTAAGAAATGCATTATAGTACCTTTTAGGAAGTTGGCTACCCTGGGTAACTACTACGTCAACAAAACATCTCTAAAAGATGATTTTTTTAGGAGTCTCAGAAGTTGTGTAAATTGTAATCTAGCCTTTGACCAACACGTGTCCAAGGTAGTAAGAAAATCCTTCTCTGTTGCTCAGCTTGTAAGCCAGGGCATGGCATCTAAATCCAGAGAGGTCATCGTACCACTATGCTCGAGCCTCATCACACCCATCATTAAGTATAATTCCCCCTTTGGTATGCACCTGACTAGACAAATGCAGCAACTGGAATGTCTACAGATGTTCCTTATAAAAGAATAAAGTGAGTAAAGACAGTGTCCTTTGCTGATCACTTCAAAGCCCCATCTGTTCGTAGGTTCATAGGTAGGTACTAGGCTATCGGCCCTGGGACCTATACAAGCCCAGCCAAAAAGGTACCCTGGATTTTGCCACCCAAGAAAATAATTTTCCTGTGCCACTGTCAAGCAGAGCCACAGAGGTGATCCCCGGGGTGAATTTCCTATTTCCCATCCAATCATCAAGATTTTTCTTGAAGAGTGCTAATGAGGAGCTTTGTTTGATATAGATAGGTAGTTTATTCCAGAGTATGGGAAGTCTCTGGGACAGGAATCTATCCCTCCGGCATGTTCTGTTTATTGTAGTGACAAGGTTTAGGTCCCTAGAGTGTGAAGCTCGGCGGGATTGGGATTTCTTTAAGTGAAGCATGTCTAACAGCTCTAGGTTTGACATAGCTTTGTATGTTAGGCAGAGATCACCTCTGAGTAGGCGATATGCGACGGAGTAAAGCTGGAGTTTTTTGAGATGGTCTGCATTGGGTATCTGTTTGAGGCCAGTAATCCTCTTTGTAAGGTATTTCTGCGGCCTTTCCAGTTGTTGTAGATGTCTTGTGAGGTACATACCAAAAGGGGCGTTGTACTCTATAATGGGTCTAATGAGTGATGAGTAGAGAGGAACAATGACCTCTTTTTTTCTGGATGAGAACCTTTTGTGATGAGGTGTGCCACGTAGAAGGATTTCCTGACTACTGTGGCGATGTGATTATCAAAGGAGAGACTACTGTCCACCTGTGTCCCAAGGTCTCTTATCACACTTTCGTTGTTAAGTATACTACCGCCTATGTTGTAGCTCATGGGTACAGAGTTTTTACCAAAGGGGATGACAATGCACTTTTTGGCATTGAGCTTGATGCCATTGCTTTGATTCCAGGCATCTGTCTCAGTGAGGTGCTTTTGTAGGATGTCCACATTGTTAGGAGTTTCGGTTATGGCTCCTAGTTTGCAGTCATCTGCAAACTTTGTTAGCCAAAGACCGTCTGTGTTAGCCTGTACTTCAGAGAAGTAGATACCAAACAGGAGAGGACCCAGGACTGAACCCTGTGGTACTCCACTTGTCACTGGTCTGAAGTCCGATTTGGAGTCTGCTACTTTCACAGTGTGGGTTCTGTCAGTGAGCCAGTTGGCAACCCATCTTGTGACATAGGGATTTATGCCTAGTTTAGTAAATTTATCTATAATTCCAGAGTGAAGGATGGTGTCGAAAGCCTTGGCAAGATCTAGATAGGCTGTGTGAACCACCTTACCCTTGTCTATGGCTTTGGTGACTGCTTCAAAGAAGTCTGTCAGGTTTATGAGACATGATCTGCCTTTTACAAACCCGAACTGGGTGGGGTCCAGAGTTTGGAGATTACCAATGTCTTTGTTTATAAGTTCCATGATGATACGTTCCATGGCCTTGCAGACCAGGCTCGTCAGGCTAATGGGGCAGTAGTTCCCTGGGTCCGTGGTGGCCCTTGTGGAGTGGGATAACCATCGCTGTGCGCCATTCAGCAGGCACAAAGCCTGAAGTGAGGCTATGATTGATCATGGTACTTAGGTGGGGTGCCAGTTCGTTCTGTAGTTCATGTAGAATGCAGCCTGGGATGTTGTCTTGTCCCATGGATTCTGTGTTCTTGGCTTTGGAGAGTGTGATTTTTACCTGTGCAGCTGTGATTACAGGAACTTTGCATTCTTCCGGTATAGAGATGGGCTTTTTAGGGGGTGAGGGGGGGGGGTAAAGTTAGCACTGAACCTATCCGCCAGGATGTTGGCAATATCGGTTGGGTCTGTATATTTAGTGCCATTGTGCTGTAACAGAGCAGATCTGAGTGTTGCATTGAGATTCTTGACATAGCTATAGAATGCTTTGTGGTTGTCTTTAGAATCAGTGGCGATTTTGTTTTCGTAACTAGCTTTGGAGGATTTTATCAGGGATCGCAGCTTCTTACTGAGGCTGACCAGGGAGCTCCTCCACTCATGGAATTATGCTCTCTTTTGCAACAGTTTCTTTCTTCTGTTGTACAGTTTGTTTATGGCAGGGGACCACCAAATTGGCTTCCTTTTTTGAAGAATAGCGTCTTGGTTCTGTTTGGGATAGCATGATCCATGCACTCATGTAAGTGCTTATAAAGTGCAATTGTGTAGGATTCAGTAGTTGTAACTGTATTGTCTATCTGCATGGGTGTCATGAAGTTCACCACTTCTGTCTTAAGAAGCATGAAGTTGGCTTTGGAGAAATTTTTTACCATGGTTTCCTTAATGGGGGGTCGGGGCAGGATGTGGCTATGTAGGGTAATTAGCTTATGGTCAGATCGGACCAATGAGGCGTTGACTTCAGGTGTGGAACACATGTCACTCGTGTTGGTAATGACTAGATCTAGGATATTGTTGCCTCTGGTGGGGGTGTGGATAAGTTGATCCAGGGCATTGGAGTTTATGAATTCCAGAAAGCGTTGAGTGAAGGAGTTGGTACATGAGTAGTTTTCCCAGTTAATGGTGGGGTAGTTGAAATCTCCCATTATTAGGGTGTTTGGTTGAACCCTAATATTTTCCAGTACATCAAGAAAAGAGGAGTGGGGATCCTGGGGCATGGTGGGTGATCTGTAGCAAGCTACAATTTGGTTTGCAGTTTTGCCCAGAGTTAGTTGCACTTGGATAACCTCGGCTGCATTATGCTGAGCAACTAGCCTGGAGATGTGGATATCCTTAATGAATATGGACACACCTCCGCATTTGGTGTTCCGGTCCAGGTTACATGGCCGAAAAGTGTGGTATGAGTTATAGCCTGGTAGTGCAGGGGTGCTCTCTGGAGCCTTGAACCAGGTCTCAGTCACTGCACAGATATTGATGTTCTCCAGTGTGGACTGTGAGCAGGCATTCCAGGAGCTTAAGGAAGCTTTGGGAGGACCCCCTGTGTTAGCCAGTCCAGATTACAGCAAATAATTTGTTGTGCAGGTGCATGCTTCGAACCATGGGGTGGGGGCTTTATTTAGCCAGATTTTGTCAGAGGGAGAAGAGCACCCAGTGGTTTATGTCAGTTGTAGGCTCCAGCCCAGGGAGGAATGCTATGCAGATGCAGAAAAGGAATGTCTAGCCATAGTGTGGGCACTGCAGAAATGTCAGCCTTATCTGCATGGAAGAAAATTTACTGTAGGGACAGATCACAACCCCCTAACATGGTTACACAGAGCCAGCCAGCAAAATGTCAAGTTGCTAAGATGGAGCCTAGGGTTCCAGGCATATGATATGTCAGTGCAGCACCGCAGTGGGATTAGCATTGCCAATGCAGATGGGCTCTCAAGACATGGAATGGGGTAAGGTTTACTCAGATAGACCTAACCCTCTCAAACAACGTTTCTCAAGGGTCACTTGAAAAACTAGCTTGAGTCCCCCCCGGGGGGGGGGGGTGTGAAGGTAGGTGAAGGCTGCCAGCCTAGCCAGATAGAATTTTGTAGATAATTCTGTCATTTGTAAATATTAATGTAAGCCACAGGCTTGTTCTCTTAAATGGGAAAAATGGTGTTAAATGTGGAACTGCAAAAATGTAACAACAGTGCACTCTGCTGTAACAAAGCTGTTAAGTCAATTCTTTGATGTCAAAACTTGGAGCCGAGATGTCTAGATAAAGGCAGTCTGCCTATTGTTTTGAGGCCAGAGTTAATGGCTAGAATTTGCATGTGTAATTTCTTTTATTGCTCTGGTTCCTGACCAGCTGCAAGATCAAAAGGGCTATTAATCTTTGAGAATCTGTTAGCCTAGGAACCAGAAAGAAATGATGTAATCTGAAATGAGTCAGTGGTACTGTGTGTTATCAATTTAAGGAAAGAAAGAATGAGAGCATTTGAGCATTTGTCTTGAGAACATCCATTTCACCACTCTGCCTGTGTCTGTATGCAAGTAAGATTTTAGAACTGTGTTTTCTCTTAGATATAGCTAGGAAATAGGAAGATTAGACTAGTTTGTTTTTCTGTGATGTCAGAACTTTTCTGCTGTATTGTTTTAAGTATTTCTCTGTGATCTCTGAACTCTTGATTTGCACTGTGTAGTAAGAAGTATTGTCTTGTGTTTTTTTATTTATTATTAAATATTTTAAACCTTTCAACTGTGGCTGTTTTGTGTAGAGATAATTTAAGCTCTAACAGTGCATTGCATGTATATAGTGGTACTGTACCAAGTCACTCCAAATAAGTCTTGACTGTTTGGTTGCACTTACCATTTGGACAATAATATTGCACAGTATAATTGGACACCCTTTCATAAGGGTCTTTGAGTAACTGATAAAAATTACCTGGGTGGTGGCAGTGTTTTCTACCATATAGTCTGGATAAAGGGGGCACAGCTGGAGAACCTGTGCCAGCCTTCCCCAGGAGTGACTGTGTGGTTGTATACACTCTTATCTCAAAGTGTGTTTATGTCAGCTACTTGGGCAGGGACATGAAGCACTGGTTGGACAGACAGGGTGCTGGAGGTTGTAGCTTGCCCACTAGGCTGAGATCTGGACCCTATAGCTATGTCTGTGGGGAGTCTTATTGGGGACCTGGAGAGAAAGGGAGAAACCAGCCCCAGACTGACTGTGATCTCTGTGTGCTCTTAAGGGAAATTGTACTTTACAGCGTGTGTATTTATTATCGTATCCCTGTATGGACACCCCTCACTGGTGTTAATGGTGAGGATTGAGGCTCCTTGATTGCTGGGCCAGTTCACGGGTGTCACAAGGGGAAAAATATAAAAAAATAAAAAAACGTACAATACACTGCTTGCATAAGTATGCACACCCTTAAACTAATACTTTGTTGAAGCACCTTTTCATTTAATTACAACACTGTCTTCTTGGGTACACACCTGCCATCAATTAAAGAGACTTTGATAACCCCAAATAAAGTTCATCTGTCCTAGTAGGATTTTCCTGACATTTACTCAGTTGCCTGCTACAGCAAAAGCCATGGTTCGCAGAGAGCTTACAAAGCATCAAAGGGATCTCATTGTTGAAAGGTATCAGTCAGGAGAAGGGTACAACAAAATTTCCACAGCATTGGATATACCATGGAACACAGTGAAGACAGTCATCAAAAAGTGGAGAGAATATGGAACAACAGTGATGTTACAAAGAACTGGACATCCCTCCAAAATTGATGAAAACTGGTCAGGGAGGCTGCCAAGTGACCTACAATAAAACTGAAGGAGCTGCAGGAATTTCTGGCAAGTACTGGTTGTGTACTACATGTGACAACAATCTCCCGTTGTCTCCATATTTCTGGACTATGGGGTAGGGTTGCAAGAAGGAAACCTTTTCTTAGACAGAAAAACATCCAGGCCCAGCTAAAATTTGCAAACCAATGCAGCAAGTATCCCAAAAGCATGTGGGAAAATGTGTTATGGTCTGATGAGGCCAAGGTTGAACTTTTTGGCCACAATTCCAAAAGGTACGTTTGGTGCGAAAACAATTTGCATCACCAAAAAAACACCATCCCCATGGTGAAGCATGGTGGTGGCAGTATCATGTTTTGAGGTTGCTTTTCTTCAGCTGAAACTGGGGCTTTAGTCAAAGTGGAGGGAATTATGAACAGTTCAAAATACCTGTCACTTTTGGCCCAAAACCTTCAGGCGTATGCTAGAAAGATGAAGAAGAGGAGGAATTTCACCTTTCAGCATGACAGTGACCCCAAGCATACATCCCAATCAAAAGAATGGCTTCACCAGAAGAAAATTAAAGTTTTGGAATTGCCCTGTCAGAGCCCAAATCTAATAGAAAATCTGTGGGGTGACCAAAAGAAGGCTGTGCACAAGAGATGCCCTCGCAATCTGACAGATTTGGAGTGCTTTTGCAAGGAAGAGTGGGCAAATATTGCCAAGTCAAGATGTGCCATGCTGATAGACTCCTACCCTAAAAGACTGAATGCTGTAATTAAATCAAAAAGTGCTTCAACAAAGTATTACTTTAGGGGTGAACACACTTATGCAGGCAGCTTATTGCACGTTTTTTTATTTTTTCCCCTAACAGATTTGTTTTTTTTTTTTCAATTAAATTGTACAGGTTATAAGATCACATTAAAGGTGGGAAAAGTTTTGAAATTATTTATTGTGGTCTCATTTTTTATGTCACAAAAACCTGGCATTTTAACCGAGGTGTGTATACTTTCTATAACCACTGTGTGTGTGTGTGTGTGTGTGTGTGTGTGTGTGTGTGTGTGTGTGTGTGTGTGTGTGTATATATATATATATATATATATATATATATATATATATATATATATATATATATATATATATATATATAAATCATACTTGACCTGGGTACTCATAAATAGTCACCCCCAACTGTACACCTCTAGTACCCTCCCTGATGGCCTAAGTGATCACCTTCTCACATATGTAATTAAGCACAAAGCCATTAATTCCCAACAACCCTTACTCAGAAAGGTTAGAAACAATAAAAACTTTGACCCTGCCAAATTCCAACAAGAACTAAACTCATGTAATTGGTCTATTCTAAAACACCTCCCCTTAGAGGAAGCAGTAGCATAGTTTAACAACAAATTCCTTGAGATCCTTGATTTGCATGCACCTGTTCGTTCAAAGAGAATAAAGGCAAAAAGTGTGCCATGGCTTTCTAAAGAGTCTATACTCAAAATTACCCTTAGAAACAAAGCATGGGCTTTATGGCATTCTTTTAAAGACCCCCAAGATCACATTAAATACAGGCAATCCAGGAACGAAACTAAAAAAAATCCATTTTACAAGACAAAAAACAATACTACTGTAATTTACAGACAGTAAATCAAAATAACCCTCTGAAGTTTTGGGCAGGTTTAAATAATCTACTACATCCTGGACAAACTTCAACCCCAATCCCTGCTGGTACTATTGATAAAACCCCTGAAGATGTTTCTGACAGTTTTAACCGATTCTTTACTGAGACAGTTCAAGCCCTAGCTAGCCAACTACCTCCTAGCTCCCCTGGTCCTGAAAGTACCACCCCTAGAAACCTTCTCGCGTTCAGCTTCCAACCAGTCGCCACTTCACTTATCCGTACCTTGATCAAAACATTAAAACCCACTACACTTTCTGCTGATCAACTCCCTGCCGAGTACCTACAAAAATCATGTGATGCTTTTGCTTACCCCGTCTCAATACTAATCAATCGAACCATAGTAGAAGCTAAACTTCCCACCATCTAGAAAATATCCTATTTAATCCCACTTCACAAAGGAGGCAGCTCTACGGAATTCTCCAATTATAGGCCAATAGTTATACTCTCTCCACTTGCAAAGATTATGGAAAAATGTATTCATAGACAACTCATGCACCACCTAATCCAGAATCACCTTATGGCAGACACTCAGCATGGCTTCCGTCCTCATCACAGCACTACTTCAGCCCTCCTAGCCTTTACCAACACCATAAACTATAATCGCAACAATAATTATATATCCTCAGCCTTCTTCTTTGATCTTTCCAAGACATTCGATATGGTTGATCACCAACTTTTAATCCACACCCTGCAAACATTGTGTCTAGATACTAGAGCCCTTCAGTGGTTTCAGTCCTACCTGAATGGTCGATAGCAAGCTGTCCTCTGGCAGAACAAACTCTCTAACCTATCTAACACCCTTGGAGTACCACAATGCTCTATACTAGGGCCCTTGCTGTTCTCCATCTTCATTAACGACCTTTATACTGTCATCCCAAAAGTCAGCTGTATCCAATATGCTGATAACTCTACTCTGATTTGCACTTCCACATCTCCAATAGAGTTATGGTCAGCTACCCAGACTACCTTTAATACAATAGAAAACTGGCTTTCTGAACGTCGTCTGATCCTAAATCCCAAAAAAACTAAAATGCTGTTATTTTCACCAACACGTAGGTCTACCGCTTTCACCTTTACCATAAATTCAGATGATGGCACAATAATCTCCCCTGACCCCTCTACAAAACTGTTAGGTGTCATCATAGATAATAATCTAAAATTCAACCGACATGTTAGCCAAACTATCAAAACCATCAATTAAAAACTAGGGTCACTTTACACAATAAAAGCCTTCCTAACCCTTCCAGCTAAAATTGCCATAGCTCGCTCTCACCTTCTTTCAACCCTTCTGTATGCATCACCTCTACTCTCGAATTTAAACAAGACTGTCCTTAACATACTCTCAATTTGCTACAACCACATTGCCAAGTTTGCCACTGGGCTGCCTTTTAGGACACATCATTGCATCAATCTAAATCAGCTTAGGTGGCTTGAACTACCCAGCCTAATCCAGTATAACCAACTGATTATGGCCTATAAAATCCTCTATAATCCGGACAATACTCCTGCACTTAAAATATTATCACCCCCTATAACAATCCTAGACCACTTTGATCCTCTAACAAACTACTAATTCAGACTACCAAAATTAGTAACACAGCCGGTGACTCTCTCTTTGCAAACTCTGTAAGTAGACCCTGGAACTCTCTTCCAGCTGATATCACCTTACTTTTCTACCTTAGGTCCGTTTAAAACTAGACTCAAACATTTGGCACTTCACTGGCTATGTCAATGTATCAAGCCTGGCTAACTCTCTCTAGAATGTGTAAAAAGCTGTTAACCAGTATACTGTGTAATTTAATTTAATCCTGATTTACACTCGGAATTAACTCTAACCAGTGGAACTTGTTTAACTTGCTTACTTATGTAATCACTGTAAATAGTCTGTTTGTAATATGTAATGCTGTATCTGCTTACCCTTGGAGCTTTTCTCCCCGGGCCTCCTCTGAAAATGAGCATGCATCCAGTCAGACTACCCCGGTCAACAAATGTAAAATAAATAAAATTAAATAAAAAATAAATAAATAAAAATAAAAATAAAATATATATATATATATATATATATATCTGTATTGTATATATGTTGTTTCAGTTCAGTATAGAATACTTGTCTGTCTCAAGCTCACTTTCTTTACTTAGTTTCCAAGCTCATAATAAGGGAAAACACATCAGTGTTGGATTTCTCTGGGAGTCTTATACCATCATTGTTGTCCTTTTGTAGAAAAGGGACATCTTAGAAAATTCAGTCTGACCAAAGGAAATGTAGTATTGGTAAACCCAAATGTTATTTCTTGTTAAAAGATCTGCTGCTCTTATAGTATTGCTACTGCTATTACTATTAAAGCTGCCAGAGAAAGAACTTGTTTTGAAGATCCTAGTTGTAGAATCTGTGTTTACTGTTGTTTAGTGTTTGTTCTTGTTTTGGCTGCTGATTGACAATTAAGGCCATTTTCTTTACCTTTTTTTATCACAGAGGCTCACAAAAATATAGAAATAGGTATTAGGAGTTTTATGTTATGCTAGTTTTCCCAGCTGCCATGACTCAAAATTATATTCGGTGCTTGGTGTGACAGCTGAGAAAGATCTTGCAAGTGACTTATGTTTGCCTAATAGCTAATACAAGTTCACATTTATATTCCTAGAACAGTGACATAGTTGAAGTCTCAGTAGCTCAACAGGTAGCACATTTGGCTTTGGTGCAGAAGGCTGTGGGTTTTATTCTCACATTAGGTAATCTGATTAATTTTTTACCAATACTAACACTGAAGTGCAGCATAAGGGGTGGGGGTGCTGTACTACTGACAATGCCGTCTTTCAGATGAGGCATTAAACCAATGCCCCATCTGCATGAGTTGGTGATATCCCAGTTGGATGCAAAAGATTCCATGACAGTTCTTGAAAAGAGTAGAGAACGTTCCACAGTTCCCTGCCAAATGTCCCCTATTCAGTATGAATACTACCTTGGGACTACCCTGAAAAGAGGCCATTGGTCTAGTGAGACTACCCGGTCAACACATTGTAAATAAATCAAATACATAAATGATCCTATTGCTCAGACATCATCTGTTCTGATGAGTGCTGCATACTGCTGTACGTTTATTATAGTGAGTACTCCAAATAGCTGTAAGCATTAAAATTGTAAGAATGTTTGACTCTGCATATGTTAGACCTTATTACGCACACAGACAGGCAGTTACTTTCAAAATGATGCGGCAGGGACAAAGTTTGATAGCTGCCACATCCTTGTGATGGGTGCAGAATTTCTAGGCACCAGTTGATTTGACAGGAGCTACATCACTTGCTTGTATTTTATTATTATTATTAGTAGTAGTAGTAATAGTATTAATCTATTTGTGTTAGCTCCAATCGTAAGTGGGATCTTAGCCCAGTTTAACCTCTCTCAACTTTCTACCTTAGTAAAAAACAAACTGTTAGATGATGTCCAGTCACAAGTTATAATACTTATGGAAATTTGCACCTCAACAAGGTACAGAAGAATTAAGATGTGTCACAGACCCCTTATGTATGAAATTAATGAGGTGTCTGTCTGTTCTTTCTATCTGTTAGCTGTCTACCTAAATAAAAATAACACTAAACTTTCACTGGGTCCAATGTTCTTCATAACTGCCAAATTGGTGGCCATCTGAGTTGTGACAGAGTAATGTGGGAGTAAACACAAATTTCAGGTAGGGGAGTTTTATTGGGAAATTTGCAACAGAGTACATACACCTTATATGCACACCACAAGTGTCAACATATGTACATGTTTAGCAGTTAGTCTGTGAAATGTATTTTGCTCCTGCACTGCCCTTTAATCCTCTAATTGGTTGCTTCTTACAAGATGTGAACATTAGTACTTGAGTCATCTAGGTTTGTTAAAGGTAAATATCTTTGTTTTCTTTTTCACACCTGAATTACATCAGTCCACTTTGATTTCATCTTTTGTTTAGGTTGAAAAAGGTTGTCCATCAAGACCGTACTTTCCAGATGTTTATAGAGAATTTGAGGAACTACATGCCATGGTGAAAAAAATGTCTGAAGATCATTTTAATAATTCAATTTTTGCAGACATCCAGAAGCCACTAGAAGTCAGAGATACTAAGGTAATATATATACATTTTTTGCTAATTCTTGTTTGAGCCCATGTAGAACGCAGCCTGGGATGTTATCAGCTCCCATGGATGCTGTGTTTTTGACCTTAGAGAGGCTGTTCACAACCTGCTCTTTAGAGATACAGGGTAGAGGACAGGTGGTAAGGATATCTTGGGGTAATTGTGGTGGAGAAGGGGGAGTGAAGTTTTCACAGAACCTGTCGGCAACAGATTAGCAATGTCCACAGGCTTGGTATATGCAGTATCATTAACTACCAGATGTTCTTCGTGTTTCACTGTTGCAGTCATTACATTTGGGTTATCTGCTTGCAGGTAGCCCTCAGTCGGCCTGATTAACAAAGTCTTGGGTTCTGTGTTGGTTGCTGTCCCTTCTTCCATGATGTCAGGTCATCAGGGGTATAAAACATGCAGCCGACGCCATTACATTAGTCTTTCTTGCCATGCGGTGCCCGAAGCAGAAGCAGTTCGCAAGTGCCAGTCAGCCGACTCCTGAAATTTTCATTTTTGAGTTTCAGAACGAAGTCTTCAACTAAAGCTAAGTACCCCATTGGGGAAACGTTTTCTTGCTCCTTATCGATGTCAGTAAAAGTTAATAATTGCATTACTTGTGGAAAGCAAATACCTCATAAAGATTTTCATTCCTACTGTATTCTTTGCCTAGGCCCTGACCACGACGTACCTTGCTGTCAGTTTTGTGCTTTATTTAATCAGTGCACTATCCGTCGTCTGTATATTTTTGCCTCTAAATATTTCGGTTTATCCAGAAATGTCATCGGTTAGCCATCCAACTACCGGGATTCTCAAAAAACGCAAAGATAAAGACAGAGACAGGCCGCCAAGGTCCAAAACTGCCGACGATGCTTCTCCTAAGCCAGTCGCCAGTTCGCCGGTACTCAGTGAGGCGCTTTTGCAGCCCCTGATACCCGCTACTTCTGATTCACAGGCCTCTACTGAGACCCATTCGGAGTCTGGTATGCCGCGAGATGCTTCAACTATGGAACCCACGGATGTCTCTACCTTGGATAGGTCCAGAGCCGCTGTGCAGGCACCAGCTTCTGAGGGTGTATTCAGGCCTGTGGACTTGCATATTAAACCGACGCCTCCTATACTTAGGCCTAAATCTCGATCCATGTCTAAAAAACTGATGCCCATACCACATGCTCAGGCCTCTAGGCCTAAAAACAAATGATAAGAATGGCTGAAGATCTAATAACTCTAATCAGACGTTGATTATGAATCTTCTGATTAGGATTCTGTTTTTTCTGTCTCTTCTGAATGTTCATCGTGTTACCCTGCTGCAGTCATCACACTTGGGTTATCCTGTCGTCAGGCGGTCCCGCAGTCGGCCGGATTTCCAAAGTCTTGGTCCGACGTCGGTTGCTGTCGCTTCATCCCTGACGTCAGTGCGCCAGGGGTACATATATTGCAACCAACGCCATTTTCTCCAGTCTTTTTTGCCGCACGGTGCCCAAAGCAGAAGCAGTTCGCAAGTGCCGGTCGGCCGACTCCTGAGATTTTCGAATTCGAGTTTCAGACCGAAGTCTTCTATAAAGCTAAGTACCCCGTTGGGGAAACTTTTCTTGCCTCAGACCGATGTCAGAAAAAGTTAACAATTTTATTTCTTGTGGGAAGCAAATACCTCATAAGGATTTTCATTCTTATTGTATACCCTGCCTAGGCCCTGATCACG
Source organism: Protopterus annectens (assembly GCF_019279795.1). NCBI lineage: Eukaryota > Metazoa > Chordata > Ceratodontiformes > Protopteridae > Protopterus > Protopterus annectens. Next base: position 865,505,900 of record NC_056737.1, on the reverse strand, counting down.
ACGTCACTTCTTGTCGTTTTTGTGCTAGATTTAATAAACGCACTATTAAAAGACGTTTTGATTTTGCACAACACTTTTTTGGCAGAAAATTTAATTATAATATGCCATCGGAGCTACCGACTACCGGCGTGCACAAAAAACGCAGGGATAAGGATCGTCAGCCCAGGCCTAAGCCTGATTCCGAGGCCTCAGTTGATCCGGTCTCCGGTTCTCCGGTTATCTGTGAGGCCCCGATGCAGCCTCCGACTACCGCAGTTGAGGAACCCGAGACCGCTACGGATATTTTGACGGAATGTACTAGGCCGACGCAGCCTTTTACTTCAGGCCCTACCGACGACTTACCTTCCAAGGATGCCGGTTCTTCTGAAACACCTTCGCTTTCTGAAGGCATTTTCAGACCGACGACTCTCACAGTCAAAATGTTTTCTAAATCGAAGACTCCTTCCAAATCGAAAAAAGCTTCACTTCAGTCTCCTGTTCAAGGCCCTATGCCTAAGAAACAGATGCTTAAGATGGCTGAAGATCTGATTACTCTTATCAGGGGTTCCCAGCCCCCTCCTGACAAAAGGCCTAGACAAGAGGAAGAATCTGCTTCCTCTGAACAACTGTCTATTTCTTCGGATTCCTCTGAAGACCAAGACTATTCCTTCTCTCCTTATGAAGATTCTGATGCTGAGGACTCTATTCCCTCAGCTTCCCCTCCAGAAGATTACTCTTTTGGGGAAACTTTACACACTATGAGGGAGCATTTTCACTGGGAAGGCCAGGATTACTCTGATTCCAAGAAAAGGCTCAGAGAGTTTATTTTACTCCCCCAACACAGACCTCTAGCCATCCCTCCTGTTCTGGACATTGTGGATGATGTTTATTTAGAATCCAGTTTCAACCCTGACTCTCTGCCTCCTGCACCAGCCAAGCCTGACAGATATCACAGAGTACCTGATTCCCATAAATTCCTTTACAAAAGCCCATTAGCTGACCCAGAGACTATCTCCCAGGGTCCCAAGGGGGCTATGGCTTCCATGGCTAAAAATCCAGTACCTTCTGAGAGGGATTCAAGAGCACTAGACAGATGGGGGAAAAAGGTTTACACCTCAGCCACTTTAGCTATGAGAGCTCTAAACTGCCAATTTCATATGCTTAAGTATCAGCAATTTCTGATCTCTCAGTTCAAACAAAAGATAACAACCCTTCCTCAACAATCTGAATTGAAAGAAGTACAGGATTTGTTGCACGCCACCGAGCAGGTGGGCAAGCATACCTTACAATGTGGGTTTGATTCCTTGGAGGCCTCCTGCAGAGCAGTGGTCACTGGATCAGTTATACGTAGGCATGTCTGGTTAAAGGAGCAGAGTCTGCCTGAACATGTTAAAGCAAAACTACTAGATGCTCCCTTGCAGCAGGATGTTCTTTTTGATGTTAAAGCAGAAGAAGTTTTAAAGAAAATGGAGGATAAGGCAAAATCAATGCAGACAGTCAAAGATTTCCTACAGGTACAACCCCCTCGCTTCAGCAGAAACTGGCCAACCAAAAACCACCTAGAAGAGCTCCTACGCCTACATGGGACCTCAACTTTGTTCTGGAAAAACTAACATTACCTCCCTTTGAACCAGCTTTTTCTGCAGACCTTCAGTTCCTATCTTGGAAGACTGCATTGCTCCTGGCTATAACTTCTGCTAGGAGAGTTTCAGAATTACAGGCTCTTATGGCAGTGGAACCTTTCCTCATTTTTCATCAAGACAGAGTTTCTCTATGAACTAATCCTTCCTTCATGCCTAAGGTGGTTTCCAGCGTAGCTTTAAATCAAACCATCCATCTACCCACTTTCTTCCCCAGTCCACAGAACAAAGGTGAGAGACTCCTACATTCCTTGGACATTCACAGGCAGCTTCGATATTACTTGGATAAAACTAAGGTTTTCAGAAAAACTGACCAGCTCTTTGTTTCCTATGCTACAGCTACTCAAGGGAAGGCCATTTCCAAGCAAACCATTTCTAAATGGATAGGCCATTGCATACGATTCTGCTATACCCATCATGCGAAACCAGTACCTCCTACCATTAGATCACACTCAACTAGAGCAACAGCTACCTCTACAGCTTTTCTCAGGGGGGTTCCTACCAAGGAAATTTTAGAAGCTGCAACTTGGAGTTCTGTACACACCTTCACCAAACACTATCACTTAGCTCTTTATTCTAAGTCCAGGGCAGGCTTCGCCACTGCAGTTCTGCAGGGGCTCATTGCCTCCTCTAACCTTCTATAATGCCTCCACCCTACCTTAGCTTTGGGACTCAACCCAAGTGTGATGACTGCAGCAGGGTAACACGATGAACATAGTACAGTTTTGTACCTACCATAAATGTAGATGTTCGAGTGTTCACCCTGCTGCAGTCCAGGTTACCCTCCCTCCAATCCCTCTGATTTACTGGTTAAACCTCTGCTATGCCTTACTGATGTATTTGCTTATAGCTGAAGGGTTTTTGTATCTGTACAGTGTTCTCACTTTTTGATACTGATTTGGATCACCTTTATGGGGGCACCTGACATCTGGGGCAAGAAAAACTGAAGAAAATGGCGTCGGTTGCAATATATGTACCCCTGGCACACTGACGTCAGGGATGAAGCGACAGCACCCGACGTCGGACCAAGACTTTGGAAATCCGGCCGACTGTGGGACCGCCTGATGACAGGATAACCCAAGTGTGATGACTGCAGCAGGGTGAACACTCGAACATCTACATTTATGGTAGGTACAAAACTGTACTTCATCTGGATTTGCCCTTACCTACTTATGAGGATTCTGATGCAGAGGACTCTATTCCCTCTGCTTCCCCTCCTGAGGATTTTTCTTTTGGGGAAACCTTACATACTCTAAGGGAGCATTTTCACTGAGAAAGCCAGGATTTTTCTGATTCAAAAAAGAGGCTTAGGGATTTCCTTCTCCTACCTCAGCATAGACATTTAGCTATTCCTCCTGTACTAGACATTGTTGATGATGCTTTCTCAGAATCTAGTTAGGCCCCTGATTCCCTGCCTCCTGCTCTCAGAAAACCTGACAGATACTACAGGGTCCCTTAGTCCCACAAGTTCCTTTTCAAAAATCCTATTGCAGATCCAGAGACTATTTCAAAGGGGCCCAAGGGCATTAAGGCTTCTACTGCTAAAAATCCTACCCCTTCTGATAGAGACTCCATGGCGCTGGATAGATGGGGTAAGAAGGTTTGCACTTCTGCAACCTTGGCGATTAGGGCTTTAAACTGCCAGTTTCATATATTAAAATATTTAAAAATTTCCAAGCACTTATCAACTGACTGCCCCTTTGGGGGGAAAGATTGCTCTTCATGCAAAGAATTGGGAACTCATTACCCAAGACAAATGGGTTTTATATATAGTGTCCCAGGGATACAGATTTCACTTCCACACATTGCCAACACCAAGTGGGTGGCCGGACCTACCCCCAAATCAGTGGGCAGACGCCCAAAAACAAAAACTTTCTCTCTTAAGCATGGGGGCTATTCAACTGGTACCAGAAGAGGAAAAGGGACAAGGTTTCTACTAGAGACTTTTCCTGTTACCAAGAAAAGACAATTCATGGCATCCTATCCTGGACCTGTCTACTCTAAGCACCTTTTTGGAAATTCCAAAATTCAAGATGCTGATTCTTCACCAATTACTTCCTATGCTAGGCAAAGATGCCTGGTTGGCAACACTAGATTTAAAAGAAGCATACCTGCACATCCCAATCAGGGAATCTTGCAGAAGATACCTACGCTTCAAAGCAGGCTACACGCACTAAAAGTTCTCTGCACTGCCCTGTGGCTTATCTACTGCACCCAGGGTATTCACAAAGTGCCTAGCTCCAGTTATTGCATTTTGCAGGCAAAGAAATATTCAAATACACCCATACCTGGATGATTGTCTAATTCAGGAAGAAAGCCAGAACATACTTTTGAATCATCTGGCCTTTGTAAAAAGGGTTCTAACTTGTCTGGGGTACACCATAAACAAAAAGAAATCACACCTGGTACTCTTTCAACAAATTATACTCCTGGGAGCAAGCTTGAATACAACATCCCAGATGGCTTACCTCATGCCAGAAAAGCAAATTCATTTGACAACCTACTTCATACAAGTGGCCACAAAAACCCTGCTATCTGCAAGACAAATACTGCAAGCCTTGGGGTTCATGGCCTCCTGCATTCTTCTAATTCCATATGCAAGACTGCTTATGAGAAAACTACAGTGGTATCTAAAAAGCTTATGGTGTCAACATTCTCAAGACCTAGAAACAATGTTTCCTATCATACCTTGTCTATGCCTAGATTTCCTTTGGTGGTCAGAGGCCTGCCACCAAAACAAGGGACTACCTTTCACATTACCCCCTGCTGTCTAAATCCTAGCAACAGATGCATCAGACTATGCATGGGGGGCTCACCTGGCAGGGAAGTGCATTCAGGGCAAATGAAACCCAAGTCAAATGCACCTGCATATTAATCAAAAAGAAATGTTAGCTGTACAAAATGCTCTGACAGCCTTCAAGGACCACATTCTTCCAGGACAACTAATGGTAAAGATGGACAACACCACTGTTATGTGGTACATAAACAAGCGGGGGGTACACATTCTTACCCCCTCTGCAGACTAGCCATGGCATTGTGGAACACAGCCTTGAGCTACCAGGTGCACCTACAAGCTCAGTTCCTGTCAGGAAAATTAAATACACTGGCAGGTGGACTAAGTAGAAACCTCAGGATTTTCAACATGTTGACAAGCAAATGGGGGAGCCCAGATATAGACCTGTTTGCCTCTCCCCAGAACTACCAATTGGACAAATGTTGCACAAGGCCTCCCCACAAACAAGCCTGGAAAGTGGATGCTCTGTCCTTCAGCTGGAAAAACCTACCAGTCTATGCCTTCCCCCCTCTGCCTCTGCTCTCCAAAGTACTACTAAAAATCAAACAGGACAAACAAAGGATGATTTTGATTGCTCCAGACTGGCCGCACCAACACTGGGTGCCCCCTCCTGCGCAGTGTGTCACGATTATCCCCATGGCACATGCCTCAGACTCCTTCCCTGCTGTCTCAACAGGAGAACCAGATTCTGCACCCTCAGCTTCCAACACTGAACCTTGCAGCCTGGCTAATTACTTAATCTCTCCCCATCCCTCAGCAAACCTGTGATGGATATCATTTTAGAGGCAAAGAGGCCTAGTACTAGAAAATCTTATGCTGAAAAATGGAAAAGATCCTGTGCCTGGAACCAATCTCAAGGCATGAGCACAGCGGTGCCCAGTTTACCTCCGATTTTACAACACTTAACTGAGATGCGTCACAAAGGCCTGTCTTTTTCCTTCATTAAAATCCACGCCTCAGCCATTTTAGCTCATTATAACACAGAACCTCCCCTCTTCTCTCATCCACTGCTCAAGCAGTTCCTCAGAGGGGCCAAAAATTTGAGACCACCCAGGAGAACTCCAACCCCAGCCTGGGACCTTAACTTTGTCTTGGAGAAACTCACTCTACCTCCTTTCAAGCCAGCTGCTACTGCAGACTTAAAATTTCTTTCTTGGAAAACAGCTTTCCTTTTAGCAATCACTTCAGCTAGAAGGGTATCTGAATTACAGGCCCTTATGGCAGTGGAGCCTTTCATCATCTTTCATGCGGGCAGGGTGTCCCTCAGAACCAATCCATCCTTCATGCCCAAGGTGGTATCCAGTGTGGCTCTTAATCAGTCCATTAATTTGCCAACCTTCTTTCCCAATCCACAGAATAAAGGGGAACGGATACTGCATTCCTTAGATGTGCGCAGACAACTCAGATTCTACTTGGACAGGACTAAACCTCAAAGGAAATCTGAACAACTGCTGGTGGCATTTGCTGCAGGGGAGAGGGGAAGGCTATTTCAAAGCAAACCATTTCTAAATGGATAAGCCATTGCATTCATTTCTGCTATAAGCACCATGGAAAACCTATCCCCCAGGGGATCAGACCTCACTCAACCAGGGCTGCATCTACCTCTACAGCCTTTCTCAGAGGCGTCCCTACCAGGGACATCCTAGAAGCTGCTACCTAGAGTTCTGTACATACTTTCACCAAGCATTATCATTTGCCAATTTTCTCTAAATCGAAAGCTGGCTTTGCCACTGCAGTCTTGCAGGGCCTTATAGCTGGCCCTAATGCTATCTAAATTCCCCCTCCCATCCATAGCTTTGGGAATCTACCCAAATGTAATGACTGCAACAGTGAAACACGAAGAACATAGTACAGTTGTGTACACTTACCATAAATGTAGATGTTCGAATGTATTCACTGTTACAGTCCTGGATGTTCATCGTGTTACCCTGCTGCAGTCATCACACTTGGGTTATCCTGCCGTCAGGTGGTCCCGCAGTTGGCCTGAATTCCAAAGTCTTGGTCCGGCATTGGTTGCTGTCGCTTCTTCCCTGACGTCAGTGTGCCAGGGGAATATCAGAGGCATTCGACGCCATTTTCTCCAGTCTTTCTTGCCGCGCGGTGCCCGAAGCAGAAGCAGTTCGCAAGTGCCGGTCAGCCTACACCTGAGATTTTCGAATCGAGTTTCAGTCCGAAGTCTTCAAAGCTAAGTACCCCGTTGGGGAACCTTTTCTTGCCTCAGTCCGATGTCAGAAAAAGTTAACAATTGCATTTCTTGTGGGAAGCAAATACCTCATAAGGACTTTCATTCTTTTTGTATACCTTGCCTAGGCCCAGACCACGACGTCACTGGTTGTCGTTTTTGTGCTAGGTTCTATAAGCGTACTATTAAGCGACGCTTTGATTTCACACGACACTACTTCGGTAGGAAATTTAATTACACTATGCCGTCGGAGCAACCATCTACCGGCGTGCATAAAAAACGCAAAGATAAAGAAAGGCAGCCTAGATCCAAGCCAGACTCCGAGCCCTCGGCTGGGCCGGTCGCCGGTTCTCCGGTTTTCAGTGAGGCGCCTACACAGCCCCTGGCTGCCGCTGAATTGGATCCCCAGACCACTTCGGATTCTCCAGCAGAGAGTTCTAGGCCGACGCAGCCATTTTCTTTAGGCCCTATCGACGATATTGCAGTAGGAGAAGCCGGTGCTGTAGAAACACCTTCGGTTTTCTGAAGGTGTCTTCAGACCGACTACTCTCACCATAAAATCTTATGCTAAGCTTAAGACTCCTCTAAAACCAAAAAAGACTACTCTTCAGTCTCCAGGTCAAGGCCCTATGCCTAAGAAACAGATGCTTAAAATGGCTGAAGATTTAATTTCTTTGATCAGGGGTTCCCAACCCCCCCCCCCCGACAAAAGGCCTAGACAAGAGGAGGATTATGCCTCCTCTGATCAAGTGTCTGTTTTCCTCAGGCTCCTCTGAGGAACAGAATTACTCCTTTCCCCCTTATGAAGATTCTGATGCTGAAGACTCCATTCCCTCAGCTTCTCCCCCTGAAGATTATTCCTTTGGGGAAACCTTACATACCATGAAGGAACATTTCCACTGGGAAGGTCAGGACTACTCCGACTGAAAGAAAAGGCTCCGAGAGTTTCTTTTACTCCCCCAGCACAGACCCCTTGCTATCCCCCCAATTTTAGACATTGTGGATGATGTTTTCTTAGAATCTAGTCTAAATCCAGATTCTCTGCCTCCTGCTCCAGCCAAACCAGATAGATACTATAGAGTGCCTGCCTCACACAAATTCCTATACAAAAGCCCTATTGCTAATCCAAAGACAATCTCCCAGAATCCCAAGGGGGCTAAGGCTTCTATGGCTAAAAATCCTGTACCCCCTGAAAGGGACTCCAGAGCATTAGATAGGTGGGGGAAGAAGGTTTACACCTCAGCTACTCTAGCTATGAAAGCACTAAATTGTCAATTTCACATGCTTAAATACCAGCAATTCCTAATGTCTCAAATAAAACAAAAGATGGGCATGCACCCTCAACAGTCTGAATTCAAGGAAATGCAGGATCTGTTGCATGCAGCTGAACAGGTGGGCAAACATACTTTACAATGTGGTTTTGATGCCTTGGAAGCTTCCTCTAGAGCAGCTGTTACTGGGTCTGTTATACGTAGGCATGCTTGGTTAAAGGAACAATCTCTGCCTGATCATGTTAAAGCAAATTACTAGATGCACCCTTACAGCAGGATGTCTTATTTGGGGTTAAAGCAGAGGAGGTTTTAAAGAAAATGGAGGATAAGGCAAAATCTATGCAGACGGTCAAAGATTTCTTACAAGTACAGCTCCCCACGCTTCAGCAGAAATTGGCCAACAAAACATCGGTCCTTTCCAGCTTCTGACAGACCACAGAGGGGTAAGTACAAGCGCCCAAGGGGCAGAGGACAAGCACAAATCCCTTACAAACATCGCCAATGGGGCACTGCAACACAGAATGGAGGAGAAGACAGGCCACAAACTACTAGAAGGCAAACACAATGACTTATACCTCAAACTGCCAAGCAAAACTCTCTTGGCAGCTCCCTTGGGAGGAAAATTAGCACCTTTTGCAGACAACTGGCGCATCGTCACAAAGGACAAATGGGTCCTAGACATTATCTCACAAGGATACAGTTTCCATTTCCACACCTTGCCAAGGATAAAAGGAATGCCAAACCTGCCACAAAATCAATGGGCAGAGACACAAAAACAAATGACAGCTCTCATGGACATGAGAGCCATTCAGCTGGTACCTACACAGGAGCAAGGCCAAGGATTTTACTCAAGGCTCTTTCTAGTCCCCAGAAAGGACAATGCTTGGAGACCCATTCTGGACCTTTCAATTCTAAACACCTTCTTGCAAGTACCCAAATTCAAGATGCTAACACTACAGCAGCTTCTTCCCATGTTGAGCAAGAAAGCTTGGCTAGTAACGTTGGACCTCAAGGAGGCATACCTGCATGTCCCTATCAGACAAAATTGCAGAAGATACCGCCGTTTCATTGCAGGTTCAACCCATTACCAATTCTCTGCACTGCCCTTTGGCTTATCTACTGCGCCCAGGGTCTTCACAAAATGCCTGGCACCAGTAATTGCATACTGTAGACAAAGAGGAATTCAAATATACCCATACCTGGACGACTGCCTCATCCAAGCAGAAAGCAAGGACATTCTCTTACAACACCTGGCTTCTGTAAAACATCTTCTAAGTTGCCTAGGGTACACAGTAAATGAAAAGAAATCAAAACTAGTGCCCTCACAAAATATGACATTCCTGAGTGCCAGCTCGAATACAACGGCCCAGATGGCTTATCTGACGTCAGACAATTAACTACAATTAACTCAATACTTCAGAGCAATGGCAACAAAGACCCAACTCCCTGCAAGAAAAATTCTGCAGGCCTTGGGCTTCATGGCATCTTGCATACTACTAATACCATTTGCAAAACTCCATATGAGGAAATTACAATGGTACCTAAAAAGCGTATGAACTCAACACAGCCACAACTTGGAAACAATGATACCTCTCATTCCCTGCCTTCAACAGGAGTTTCTATGGTGGTCACAGGCATGTCACCTCAACAGGGGTCAGCCTTTCACCTTACTCCCAGCCAGGCAAACTATGACAACAGATGCATCGGACTATGCCTGGGGGGCACACATGGCAGGACAGTGCATTCAAGGCCTATGGACTGCAGATCAAAGGAATCTGCACATCAGTCAAAAAGAAATGCTAGCTGTACAAAATGCTCTGACAGCCTTCAAGGACCTCTTACATCCAGGACAGCTTATCATAAGGACAGACAACACCACAGTAATGTGGTACATAAACAAGCAAGGGGGTACACACTCCTACCCTCTGTGCAGGCAAGCAATGACCTTGTGGAACACAGCACTGGCTTACCAAGTTCAATTACAAGCTCAATTCCTGCCAGGAAAAAATAACACATTGGCAGACGACCTAAGCAGTAACATCATGGATCCCCATGAGTGGAAACTGGATCCACAAGTATTTGCAATGATAACTCAAAAATGGGGGCTCCCAGACATAGACCTATTTGCCAGCCCCCAAAACTACCAACTAACAAAATTTTGCACAAGGACTTTTCACCATCAAGCTTGGAAAGTGGACGCACTCTCATTCACTTGGAAAATGCTGACAGTATATGCCTTTCCTCCATTACCCCTTCTCACAAAGGTGCTGCTGAAAGTCAGGATGGAGAGACTCCGAATGATACTCATTGCCCCAGACTGGCCACACCAGCACTGGTACCCACTATTAAGGAATATGGCCCAGGGCCCACCATGGATTCCACCACAAATTTCCCATCTGCTCACACAGCAAGACAATCAGATTCTACACAGCCACTCAAAACGTTAAACTTGGCAGCATGGAAAATCATCTAAGCAACCAGCCAGCTCCTCTCTCACAAGCTGTTATGGATGTTATTCTGGAGGCCAGGAGGCCCAGCACCAGGAAAGCTTACTCAGAGCTGAAAAAAGGAAAAGCCCCTTCAATATTTTCACGCCTGAAGGCCAAAGAAATATATTTACCTATTTCAGAACATTTTGCTTTTTTTCTTTTCATCTGTTAAAAATTCACGCTCACTATTTCAGCTCACCTTTCACGCCTCACAAAATTCACCTCACTTTTACACTCCCCCTCACTTTTTCTCCAGGGGCCAAAGCCCAGTGCCAGACCAGAAAGCACAAACACCCTCCAGGACTTGTTTCAACTTGGACTTACAAACTGCCATACCTCCTGCTTTGAGCCAACTTTCTCAGCTGACTTTTAGTTTATATCATGGAAACTGCGCCCTGCTGCTTAACTTACTCAAGAGTGCTAGCAGGAGCTTCAGGAGTCAATGGCAGTAGAGCTAGAGCTCATCCTCATTTTCACCAGAGTTTCTTTTTCTCCTTAACTACCTTTTCCTTAACTAACCCTCCCAGTGTGGTGTGTAAATAAATGGCTCCATTTCACCACATCCATTTACCCACAGACAGACCAAAAAAAACAGAAAAAACCTTGGACATTCACAGGCAGCCTACGTTACTAACTGGATAAAACTAAAGGTTTTAGAAAATCTGATCAGCTTTTTGTATCTTTGTACACTACAGCATCACAAGAATATCTCAAAAGAAAATCTCAAAACAGACCAGGACATTGCATACGCGCATATTGCTTTTGCTTAACACCTACCATGGAAACCAGTTCTGCCAGCATTAGGCCCCCACTCCAGCAGCATCTACAGCCACACATCTACAGCCCACCTGGTGCATCATGGCGGAATATTCTGGAAGCTACAGCTTGGAGTTCACACCTTCACACCAATTATTACTTTACTACTTTTACTCTACATTAAGAGCTGGCTTCCACTTTCAGTTTTGCTTCTAGCCCCTCCCTCCTAACCCTGTTTGACACCCCCCCACATCCTTTTTGGGGGATTCTACTACCCAAGTGTGATGACTGAGGGTAACAACATGAACATAGTAGTACAGTATTGTACCTACCATAAATGTAGATGTTCGAGTGTATACCCTGCTGCAGTCCAGGTTACCCTCCCGCCATCCCCTCTGAACTAGCTGAACTTATCTCTACCACTCTATCCTATACTACCTCTGTGGTGTATTTGCTTGTGCCTAAGGGTTTTGTTTTATTTTTATTTAGCTATATATATATATATATATATATATATATTTTTTTTTTTTGCCTACCTATTAGGGGCACCTGACATCTGGGGCAAGAAAAACTGAAGAAAATGGTGTTGGATGCCTCTGATATACCCCTGGCACACTGACGTCAGGGAAGAAGCGACAGCAACCGATGCCGGACCAAGACTTTGGAATTCGGGCTGACTGCGGGACCGCCTGACTGCAGGATAACCCGTGTGTGATGACTGCAGCAGGGTATACACTCAAACATCTACATTTATGGTAGGTACAAAACTGTACTTTTCCCTCCCTCCAGCACCCTAACTTCTTTTGGCTATACCTCTACTTTCCTTTACTATGCTTAAAAGCCTTTTTGGTTATTTGCTTTTTTGTTGGAGGTATATCTTTGTGCTTTTATGTTTAATTGCTTCCCATTAGGGGGGCACCTGACATCTGCGGCAAGAAAAACTGATGTAATGGCATCGGCTGCATATTTTATACTCCTGATGACCTGACGTCATGGAAGAAGGGACACCAACTGACCCAGGACCCATGACTTTGTTAATCAGGCCGACTGAGGGCTACCTGCAAGCAGATAACCCAAATGCAATGACTGTAACAGTGAATACACTCGAACATCTTAATTTATGGTAATTGTACACAACTGTACTTTTGGCACATATCTGAGCCTTTCCTTTTAGGTTACGGATGTAACTAAAGAATGCCTTATGCTTGTCCTTAGTTGAGGCTAATTTGGATTCAGAGTTAGCTTTGGGGGACTTCACAAGGAGTCTTATTTGCTTATTTAAGCTGAGGAGGGAGTGTTTCCAATTTGAGGCTCGCCCCCTCTTACTCTTAGACAGCAATTTCTTCCTCTTATTGTAAAGCTTGTTACTGACAGTTGTCCACCAGGCAGGTTTGCTCTTCCTCGAGGAGCTTGTTTTGATCTGATCAGGTATGGCTGCATCAATGCAGTTGTTGAAGTGTTTGTATAAAGCATTTTTGTAGGACTCTGCATAGTTGCTAGTTCCATCTGAGGGAGGAGGAGCAGTGAAGCTATTTATACCATCTCATAAGAGGTTGTAATCTGTTTTAGAGAGGTTTTTTAGTATCGTTTGTGCTACTGGGGGCTCAGGTGTGATAATAACTTTGAATGAGACTGATTTGTGGTGAGATCTCACCAGGGAAGACCTCACAATGGGGGTGCTACAGTGATCCCCCATATTGGTAAGCACAAGATCCAGGATGTTGCCCCCCCCCACTTGTGGGGGTGTCAACTAACTGGTCCAGGGCATTGGAGTTAATGAAGTCGAAGAACCATTGAGCAGGTGAGTTTCTGCATGAGTAATTTCCCCAGTCAATGGATTGGTAGTTAAAGTCGCCCAAAACTATGGTGTTCTGATACATCTTGATTTACTCAAGTAAATCCAAATAGGCAGAGTGGGTATCCTGATAAATGAAGGGGTCCTGTAGCTGGCAATGACTTGAATAGGTGTTCTACCAACAGTTAATTGCACCTGAAGTGTCTCCAGAGAATCATGCTGTCTAACCAGTCTAGAGATTTATTTATCTTTAATGAAGATAGATAAACCAGCTCCGTTAGTTTTCTCGCCTTCACTTTGTGGTCTGAATGTGTGGAAGGAGGTGTAGCTCGATATGGCTGGGGTGCTCTCTACAGCTTTGAACCAGGTCTCCATGACTGCACAAATGTCTATGTCTTCCAAGATGAGGACTGCTTCCAGTGAATGCAGTTTCATGTTAAGACTTCTAGGGTTTAGCAGCAAAACCTTGAGGTTGTTCTTAGATGGAGTTCTTACGTTGGGAGGTTTGTTCATGAGACACTGCCAATAAAAGGCACTATGGGGGTGGCAAGAACCTTGGCCAGTAGCCGAAATCCCAAGGGCGACAGATGAAGATCATCTCTGGCTAAGCATCGACGTCTGTCGATCATGTTATCCCACGCTAACAGATACTGTATCCCCTTGGAGTGACACCAGAAACTAAGCCAGGAATTGAAGTCAAGTCATTTTCTTTTTGTATTAAGGCATCATCCTAGGTGAAGGTAAAATGCTGCTTAAGGCTAGGGACATACCAGCCTAAGATACATAGTCCAAGAGCGTAATCATGTCTCTGTTCATACAGTCCAGAGAGGTATGTTTCAAGTCTTTCACACCAACATGGACTATGATAGAGTCATAACAGAACATGTTGTTGATGTTGTTGAGAGACTTGAGTGCATGTGTGATATGGTGGATCCTGGCACCTGACAGACAGCTGACCATGACCTTCTATTTAAAGGTATTATACATGGTTGCATGGAATATAACAGAAGGTTGTGTCAGCATTAATATGTACAGGAGAGGTTGTGTTTTTCTAGTTATAGCGTTTGTTCTTGTCATGTGTCCAATTTGCTAAAGCTTGTTTGGGGAATAATTCCAAATATATACAGGATATTAGCATATGTAAGAGTCTTGTAGATAGTTCCATAGAATATATAGGAGTTTGTTTACAGGAGAGCTTGTGCTTTCTCTAGTTATTGCATTTGTTCTTGTCTTGTGCCCAATTTCCTAAAGCTTGTGTGGGGAATAAGTTAATGAAAGTGCTGTAAAGAATACTGTCTCTGCTTCTGTCTTTCTTGTTTCTTTCCACACTGGAGACCAGATAACTAAATTACACTTCATTTAGGAGTCAGATGAGAAAAGAGGTACTTTCTTTTACAGCAAAGATGAGAGCAAGAGGTGACCGATGACATGTGACTCGAACAAACAGAGATAAGATTGAATTAATTACCCATTGATATTCCTTTGAAGAAATTACATACAGTTAATTGCTTCATCATGTTGTCTTTGTTTTAAAAGCACCTTTCATTTATGTACTACACAGTCTCTTTTTTCTCTCTGTCTCACACACACACACACACACACACACACACACACACACACACACACACACACACACACACACACACACTGTGTGTGTGTGTGTAGGGTTGCCACCCCTCTGTTTTTTTCCAGACTATCCAGAAATCAAACTGATTCTCCGGTAGTCCAGAAAACACTGTACAAACTGTGATATTCTGTTTCAAAAAAGGAAACAGACTATCAGAGTTTGTAAATCGGTTGATATACTGTGTTTTTTTTTACAGAAAAGCATAGTAAATCAGCCGAAAACAGGTAGCAGGAATGGAAAAAGAGGGTGCTCCCCACTAGGTGATGTCATAGTGATGTCACAAAATGGGCAGAATGTGGGCGGGAGAGGGGTGGGGTGGTTGTGGTTACTGGTGATAAGAGGGATGTGGATTTACTCCGGTTTTAGCTACAACGAAAGTTGGCAACCCTAATACACACACACACACACACACACACACACACACACACACACACACACACAGAACATAAAAAGTACTTTGATTTAAAACAACCAATGTACTGATTCAAAGTCAAATCCAATGAAATCAAAAGCAATGCTGTTATTTTCTTGAAAACAAGGGCATACTTTAGCACTCTCAAGTCCAATGTGGAAGAGTTCCTCAGGGTTTTGATTTACATATCAAAGAACTTGCAGCCAGCAGGTCTGACCTTTCTGCCCGCCGTACCAATGTGGGTTAGCAATGTGTATTGGCATAAAGTCAAGGCGGGTTTTTCATGTGCCCCAGGCTGTTGCCATAAAATGTTTTGTAATGTGGAAGACATACTGTAAAGGACCTGCAACACTTGGTTGGAGAGGGTGCACATACCTGAGCACTGCCTGTGATAGGTCCTTTTCTAAATTTGTTTCAGCTTTTTAAAACTGTCTTTCTTAATCTATTACACAAGCTGAAAATATTGCCTCTTTTAAGAAGTCTCTTCATTCTCACTTGCTAAAGGGAAACAAATGTAATTGCTTCAGAGATACTAGGTAAAGCACTTATTTGCCACTCAAACCTTAACTGTAAATGCCTTCCACTGCACTATATATCACAATACTCTGTTCCTGCATACTCTCTTCATGTCTCTTAACACTAGACAAGTAGCTGAAAAGAGACTTAATTTTCGAAGTTAATTAACCCTATTCAAGTACATTACCATTTTATTAACAGGTACTTCCTGTTATTTTCTGCAGTTAACGAGTCACAGTCCTTCTTCGTACTTACTTAGGGGTAGGGGTATAATTGTTTGACTTGCATATTATACCTTGTATCATTTGTATTTTAGTCAGCTTACCTCATACTGTATGTGCAGCTTTAAGTGTTTTATCTGTATGTTTTTCTCTGCTTTCATTATTTGCAATATGTTATCATCTTATAGTAGTCTGTATGTAATGTGTTCGTACTTTGTTACTGTCTGTTTGGTCCAAGTCATGTAAACATCATACAACAAACATTCAGACACATTGTGCAGCAGCTGCAGGCAGAGTAGGGTTTTTCCTTACAGTCCTTGGTAAGAGGCATAATAATCCAGTGTCAATTATTATAGCTTGTACTGATATTAGTAGATGTGACCTGAAAGGCTCCTTGCAGTGGGTTTCTTTTGGATTTCCTTCTCTGTTATCTGCACCTTTGAATGTAATGTTCTTACTCTGTAGCTCCTTTACCTAGGGAACATACATGCCTACCACAAGTTCATGTCATAACATCATGTTCCAGTGTAGGAAGGCACACATTCTCATTATGATCCTCTATTTTTTTTTTTTACCTTTCACACTGGATCTCAGTCACTGTGTATGTAATTGACAAGTTGCCATATTCTGTGCTTAAAAAGCAAAGACCCCAGTCTGTTCCTGAGGTGACCAGATCACTATACAGAGCCTTTATAGCCTGGGAGAGGTCCACATGATAGAGATTTTCATCATTTGATCACTACTGCAGTAACCTTCGATATACGAGTTGGATCCTGTAAAGGATTCAATAGCTGGTCAGCTTCCAAAGCTTTCAGGGCACCTTCCATGCACCCAATCCATTAGTCAGCTTCAGCCATTCAGAGCTTTCCTGCTGACAAAGAAAACTCTGCTCTGTGGGCTTTCAAGTATAGACATTCTGCTAATGCAGTTCCATAGCTGGGCAGTAAAGCTCCTTGCTGGGGGGGGGGGGGACTTTACTTTTTCATGACATAAAGTGTACCTTTTCTGTAAAAATAAAAAAATTAAAGCTGGGAAGAAGTATTTTTAATGACTGCCTTGTGACTTTTAATTACTTTTAGACAAGATCCTCAGTTTTTTACTGCTGTGGTAAAAAGTTGTTAAAGTTATTTTAAACTACTTTTTCTTTGGAAAAAGTTGCTTTATTTTACTTTTGGGGGCTGGGGTAATGGTTTAAAGTGCTTTTTACTGTGTTTTAATAGGAAATGTTACTTTTTTACAAATTGCCTGTTTTTCAGACTATTGTTGGTAGGCTTCCCCAGGAAACGGGCACTTTTTTTCCAGCTTAACTATGGAACAGGATACTAGTTCGTTGGTGTTCCTTCTTCGATCTACAAAAAGATGTAAATTAACATTCAGCCTTTGCCACCACAGTAGGTTGCTAAAGTGTCTCAGACACAGTTGGATGAATTTATTGTGGCCAAAGCTCTTTCCTCAGACCACTCATCTTTTTCTTGGGTCCTGCTAGTGTAGACCCTAATGACACCATGAACCAGAGTTAGACACATCCTGTATGGCTGTTGGAATGCCCTTGGCAGGCAAGGGAGAGCCACTGTTGTCGGTCCTGGGAAAAGGAAAAGAGAATGCTGCTCTGTTTTGCCAGAAAGTTGTTCTCATCTCTGGGGAAGTTTTTACTGGCAGTCCTAATTGTTTGTTTAGAAATTTCTGTCAAAAAGAATAAAAAATCTTAAATATATGTTTTCTCCCCTCTCAGTTATTCTGGGCAGGGATAATTTATTGGGCTTAGTACAGGCTCTTTATCTTTCCTGTACAGATATTTTTGGAAAAATCTTCATTTTCTGAAAAGATTCAAGAAATTGAAATAATTGTGAAAAGCAGATTTTGTTTTGTCTCCACAGACTTCTCACTCAAATTCTGAAGAGAGTGTGGCTTTAGCCAAACCCTCTGAAGGATCCCTTTTCTCTGTAACTGCTTCCAGAATGAAACAGTTGTTTCAGTGGAAAACAATGATGTTTCTCATTCCCTCAGGAAGTATTATGATATGCTACAATTGGAATTTCCAGACCCTTTTCCTATTCCTGTTGTTCTTTTTGCCTTGGAGGATGTTTTTGTCACAATCTGCCCTCTAGAAAGCAAATAGATTATAGAAGTTCCTCTGTCTTTTAAAGTCTTTATACACTCATCCCAGATCAGACCCAGCAGCAATTACTTTTCTGAACCTAGCTGTCGCTAAACTTTTAGTTATTACTTTTCCCTTCTCCCGATGACTAGGATGGGAAAGCTTTTGTTAGATTTGGAACAAAATGTATTTTCTATAACGCTTGTTTGTAAAATTGTCAGCTGTCAAGCTCATATGTTTGTCCTTACATCTTTGGAGAATATGAGCAATGTTTTGGCATCTGTTTCCTCTTCAAATGAGTAATCTGTTTTGTGTAATTGTTTACTTCTCTGTCTCAAGACATTGTGAGACATAATTATGCTTTTGCTGATGCCACCTTCAGGGCTCTTTCCCCTGAAATTGCTTTGAGGAGGTTTGCTTGGTTGCATTCTCAAAACCATCTGGAAGATTTTTCCTAGCCGGGAGAGCTATAAAGATAAGTCAAAACCAGACAGCACTTAGTAAAAGCACAAGCCTTACCATGCATCTTAGCATGGATAACCTTTCTTTTAGGTTAACCCAAGTCTTTGAGTGTGGCTGACAGTTTGGGACACGTGCCTATTAGGAGGGTAAAACTTCTATATTTGAAGATGTACATACAGTAGATATAAAAAGTGTACACACCCCTGTTAAAATGCCAGTTTTTTTTGTGATATAAAAAAATGAGTTCACAATAAACCATTTCAAAACTTTTCTCACTTTTAATGTGATCTATAACCTGTACAGTTCAATTGAAAAACATATCTGTTAGGGAAAAAAAAACATACACTACGCTGGTTGCATAAGTGTGCACACTCTTAAACTAATACTTTGTTGTGTGTGCATACCCTTAAACTAATACTTTGTTTTAGCGTCTTTTGATTTAATTACAGCATTCAGTCTTCTTGGGTAGGAGTCTATCATAGGTTCATAGGTTGGTACTAGGCTATTGGCCCAAGCGCCTAAGTAAGCTTAGCCAACAAGGTTCCCTGGCTTATGCCACCCAAGAAAGTTAATTTCCTGTGCCCCTGTCAAGCAGAGCCACAGAAGTGATCCCCGGGGTGTATTTCCTATTTCCCATCCACTCATCAAGATTTTTCTTGAAGAGTGCTAATGAGGAACTTTGCTTGACATAGATGGGTAGCTTGTTCCAGAGTATAGGAAGTCTCTGGGACAGGAATCTGTCCCTCCAGCATGTCCTGTTTATTGTGGTGACAAGGTTTAGGTCCCTAGAGCATGTAGCTCAGAGGGATTGGGATTTCTTTAGGTGTAGCATGTCCAACAGCTCTGGGTTTAACATAGCTTTATTTGTTAGGCAGAGATCTCCTTGGAGTAGGGGATATGCTTCAGAGTAAAGCTGGAGTTTTTTGAGACGGTCAGTGTAGGGCATCTGTTTGTGGCCAGTAATCCTCTTTGTGAGGTACTTCTGTGGCCTTTCCAGCTGCTGCAGATGTCTTGTGAGGTACATTCCAAAAGGGGTGCTGTACTCTATAATGGGTCTAATGAGTGCCAAGTAGAGGGGAACAATGACCTCTTTTTTCCTGGATGAGAACCTTTTTGTGATGAGGTATGCCACATAGAAGCATTTCCTGACTACTGTGGCGATGTGATTATCAAAGGAGAGACTACTGTCCACCTGAGTCCCAAGGTCTCTTATCACACATTTGGCGTTAAGTAGAGTGCCGTTTATGTGGTAGTTCATGGGTACAGAGTTTTTACCAAAGGGGGATGACAATGCACTTTTTGGCATTGAGCTTGAGGCCATGCCTCTGACACCAGGCATCTGTCTCAGTGAGGCCCTGCTGTAGGATGTCCACTTCATTTGGGGGCTCGACTATGGCTCCTAGTTTGCAGTCATCTGTGAACTTCGTTAGCCAGAGGCCTTCTGTGTTAGCCCGTACTTCAGAGAAGTAGATGCCAAACAGGAGAGGTCCCAGGACTGAACCCTGTGGTACTCCACTTGTCACTGGTTTGAAGTCAGATTTGGAGTCTGCAACTTTTACAGTGTGGGTTCTGTCAGTGAGCCAGCTGGCAACCCGTCTTGTGACGTAGGGATTTATACCTAGTTTAGTGAGTTTAGCTGTAATTCCAGAATGGAGGATGGTGTTGAAAGCCTTGCCGAGGTCAAGATAGGCTGCGTGAGCCACCTTACCCTCGTCTACGGCTTTGGTGACTGCCTCAAAGAAGTTGATCAGGTTCAGAAAGCATGATCTGCTTTTCACAAACCCGAACTGGGTGGGGTCCAGAGTTTGGAGGTTACCAATGTCTTTGTTTATGAGTTCCATGATGATACGTTCCATGGCCGTGCAGACCAGGCTCATTAGGCTAATAGGGCGATAGTTCCCAGGAACAGTAGTGGCTCCCCCTTTGCGGGGTGGGATAACTGTTGCTGTGCACCATTTAGTGGGCACAAAGCCTGACGTGAGACTATGATTGAACATGGTGCTTAGGTGGGGAGCCAGTTCATTCTGAAGCTCATGGAAAATGCAGCCTGGTATGTTGTCCGGTCCCATGGATGCTGAGTTTTTGGTTTTAGAGTGTGCAGCTTTTACCTGCATAGATGTGATTACAGGGACTCTGCATTCTTCCTCTATAGATATGGGCCCTTTAGGGGGTGAGAGGGGGTAAAGTTAGCACTGAACCTATCTGCCAGAATGTTGGCAATATCAGTTGGTTCAGTAATTTTCTTGCCGTTGTGCTGTAACTCAGAGCAGATCTGGGTGTTGCCATTGAGATTCTTGACATAGCTATAGAATGCTTTGTGGTTGCCCTTAGAATCAGTGGCAATTTTGTTTTCATAGCTAGCTTTGGAGAGTCTTATAAGGGATCTCAGTTTCTTACTGAGGCTTACCAGGGAGCTCCTCCATGCATGGGATTTTACTCTCTTTTGCAACAGTTTCTTCCTTCTGTTGTAGAGTTTGTTTATGGCAGGGGGCCACCAGATTGGCTTCCTTTTTTGGAGTATAGCGTCTTTTTTCTGTTTGGGATAGTACAATCCATGCACTCATGTAGGGGCTTATAGGGTGCATTTGTGTGGGATTCAGCAGTCATAACTGTATTGTCCATCTGCATGGGTGTCATGAAGTTCTCCACTTCTATCTTAAGAAGCATGAAGTTGGCTTTGGAGAAATTTTTTACCACGGTTTCCTTAATGGTGGGTGGGGACGTGATGCAGATATCTAGAGTGATTAGCTTATGGTTGGATCTGACCAACGAGGAGTTGATTTCATGTGTGGAACACCGGTCACTCATGTTGGTAATGACTAGGTCTAGGATATTGTTGCCCCTGGTGGGGTGTGGATAAGTTGATCCAGGGCATTGGAATTTATGAATTCCAGAAAGCGCAGAGTGACGGAGTTGGTACATGAGTAGTTTTCCCAGTTAATGATGGGGTAGTTGAAATCGCCCATTATTAGGGTGTTTGATTGAACCCTAATATTTTCCATTATATCAAGAAAAGGGGAGTGGGAATCCTATGGCATGGTGGGGGATCTGTAGAAAGCTACAATTTGGATTGCAGTTTTGCCCAGAGTTAGTTGAACTTGGATAACCTCGGATGCATTATGCTGCGCAACTAGCCTGGAGGTGTGGATATCCTTAATGAATATGGACACACCACCACCTTTGTTGATCTGGTCCAGGTTAGATGGCCAAAAAGTGTGGTATGAGTTATAGCCTGGTAATGCAGAGGTGCTCTCTAGAGCCTTGAACCAGGTCTCAGTCACTGCACAGATATCGATGTTCTCCGTTTTAAGGAGTGCCTTGAGTGAGTGCATTTTGAGATTTAGACTTGTAGCATTACCCTCAGTTTTTGCTTGCCTGTTCCTGTTACGTTGGTGAATTCATCATTTGAACCTTGCCTAAAAAAAGCACTGTAGGGGCGGCAAGAGCCTTAGCCAGTATCCAGAATCCCAGGGGCATCAAGTGCAGGCCATCTCTGGCAAAGCATCGTGGTCTGTCGACCATGTTGTCCCAGACAGACAGATACTGGATCCCCTTAGAATGACACCAGAAGCTTAGCCAATTGTTGAAGTCAATCATTTTGTCCATGTACTGTGGTATAATTCTGGGTGATGGCAGGATGCTGCTCAGGGCTAGGGTCATACCTGCCTGGGCTACAACATTGGAGAGCTCTTCCATGCTTATTTTCATGTAGTCCAGGGAGGTACATCTCAGGTCGTTTACACCAACATGGACAATGACAGAGTCATATTTGTACTTGTTGTGGAGTGACCTGAGTGCTTGGGTTATGTGGCAGATCCTGGTACCCAACAGGCAGCTAACAGTAACCTTCTCCTTGTTTAGCCTGGTGAGTAGGACATCAGTGTGCCTGACTATAGAGTCACCTATGAGTAGTGTGTTTGGCATGTTAGTTTGCCTTATGGGCTGTGGTTTATTGGCGCACTGAGTCTGTGGGCTATGTCATTTGGGTTGTGTTGGGGGAGTGGAGGTTGCTTGCGTTTCTGCTTTGGGGTTCTCTGTTGCTTGAGCAGATTATTATTGAGAGCCTCTGCAAATGTTTTTGTGTTTATATGTGTGGATTTTGGTGGTGTAGGTTTAGTGGGACTATGTGATGAGTGTGGTGTGGTGCAAGTGTTTACCTTCTCCTCTTGACTGTCAAGTTCAGTCTTGGTTGGAGAGAGCTTTACCTCCAGTTTGGCTTGATAAGTGGATCTCTCACAGCTTGTGGTGTTGGGTGGTAGGAGGAGTGGGTTGTCTGTGTACATGAGGCAATTGCTACATTGCCTCAAGATGCCCAGATTCATCAGATAGACAGGAGAGAACACTGGGAGCTGACTCTCGGACATGCCTGAATAAAAAAACTATTTTCCTCTAGACAAGTGAGGAAAATGAGTATAAGAGCTGTTTTTCTCTAAGCAAGTGAGGAAAGTACGTGCAAAAACTGTTTTCCTCTAGGTAAAGAGGAAGGTTGAGTGCTGTAGTAATTTGTAGCTTATTTAGTGCTAAAAACAAGTTCTGAACAAGTGCTGAGCATGAATAAGCAAATTCAAGTGCTAAAACTGAGAATCTGTACCTGGATCTTGTGGTAGATAGACTACCTAGTGCTTACCACTCCCACTAATAAGCTAGAATGCTTCCCTCCAACACAGAAAGGCTTGGGGGGGCTCAGAAGCTTACAAACAGTCCTGGATACAGCAGATCTGTATCTGGACTAGACTAGTTACTGGAAAGGTAGGAAACAAGCACAAATGTGGGCTTTTAAACCAGAACGTTGAAAGAGATGAAAAAACTGCCCAAACGGCCAATAAACTACAATTTCTGGGCCAGAAACCACTCTTGTGGTAGATAGGCTACCTAGTACTTACTACTCCCACTGATAAGCTAGAAGACTTCCCTCCAACACAGAAAGGCTTGGGGGAGGCTCAGAAGCTTACAAGCAGTCTTGGATGCAGCAAATCTGTATGGCACATCTTGACTTGTTAATATTTGTCCACTCTTCCTTGCAAAAGTGCTCCAAATCTGTCATACTGCGAGGGCATCTCTTGCGCACAGCCCTCTTCAGGTCACCCCACAGATTTTCTATTGGAATTAGGTCTGGTCTCTGGCTGGGCAATTCCAAAACTTTAATTTTCTTCTGGTGAAGCCATTGTTTTGTTGATTTGGATGTATGCTTGGGGTCATTGTCACATTGAAAAGTGAAATTCCTCTTCATCTTCAGCTTTACTGCAGATGCCTTAAGGTTTTGGGCCAAAAGTGACTGGTATTTGGAGCTGTTCATAATTCCTTCCACCTTGACTAAAGTCACAGTTCCAGCTGAAGAAAACCAACCCCAAAGCATAATACTGCCACCATCATGATTCACAGTGGGGATGGTGCTCTTTTGGTGAAGCGAAATGTTGTTTTTGCGCCAAACGGGCCTTTTGGAATTTTTAAAATTTTAGCTGGGCCTGGATGTTTTTCTGTGTAAGAAAAGGCTTCTGTCTTGCAACCCTACCTCATAATCCAGACATATGGAGAATATGAGAGATTGTTGTCACATGTAGTACACAACCAGTACTTGGCAGAAATTCCTGCAGCTCCTTCAGTGTTGCTGTAGGTCTCTTGGCAGCCTCCCTGACCAGTTTTCGTCTCGTCTTTTCATCAATTTTGGAGGGATGTACAGTTCTTTGTAGTGTCACTGTTGTCCCATATTTTCTCCACTTTTTGATGACTGTCTTTACTGTGTTCCATGGTATATCCAATGCTGTGGACATTTTTTGTACCCTTCTCCTGACTGATCCCGTTCAACAAAGAGATCCCTTTGATGCTTTGTAAGCTCTCTGTGAACTATGGCTTTTGCTGTAGCAGGCAACTGAGTAAATGTCAGGAAAATCATACTAGGACAGCTGAACTGTATTTGAGGTTAATCAGAGTCTCTTTAATTGATGGCAGGTGTGTACCCAAGAAGACTGAATACTGTAATTAAATCAAAAGGTGCTTCAACAAAGTATTAGTTTAAGGGTATGCACACACAACAAAGTATTAGTTTAAGGGTGTGCACACTTATGCAACCAGCATATTGTACTTTTTAATTTTTTTATATTATCTCCCCTAACAGCTTTGTTTTTCAATTGAATTGTATAGGTTATAGGTCACATTAAAGGTGGGAAAAGTTTTGAAATTATTTATTGTGGTCTCATTTTTTATATCACAAAAACCTGGCATTTTATCAGGGGTGTGTACACTTTTTATATCTACTGTAGTTTTGTGTGTTACTATTAAGTTAATAGGTTTTAGGGGGGTATTGGGATGTGTTTGTTTTTTGTTAGAGGGCTTTTAATAAAACAAAAAGTTTTGTAAGATGTGACATAGGCTGAAATAGATGTGACAAGAAACAACAGTATAAAAGGTCAATCTGCCAGACAGTGTATGTATATAACACAAAAGCCAGAGCTGTACTTAACAAAAATACTATTGTACATAAAATGTGGGAATAATAACTTTTTAAAACAATGATGCTTTCTGTAATGTCTTTTATAATGTATTTAAATGTCAATGGTGTCACAGCTAAGTACATGGCCTAAAGTTAAATATAGTCATACCTTCGGGAAAAAACAAGTTTACCCTAGTCTCCCTCATCACTCAATCATCCAATGGTTGGTTACAATGCCCCCCCATTGAATGTATCTGACCGACACTTGCAGCAGCTGGAGAGCACAAAAGTTCTCACCAAAAAGATTAAGGGTCTCAAACATCTGTCCTGTCCTGCCCGACTGAAAGAACTCCAGCTCTATTCAGTCTCACCAGCTTTGCTCAGAGGTGACCTTTGCCTAACATACAAGCCATGTCAAAACCAGATGATGAATAATATGCTTCACCAAAAAAAATCTATCCGCGAGCCCACAACAAGAGGAGACTTAAACCTCACTCGACGGCTATTAATAGTGCTTGGAGGATAGATTCATCATCACCCAACTCCTCTCTATGCTGTGGAATAAATCCCGGTATATGAGGAGCAGAGCACCGCTGGCTTTGTTCAGAGAGAGAAACCAATGGAAATGGGAGAGGAGAATATACCCCAGGGATTACCTCAGTGTCACTGCTCCAACAGAGGCACAAAAAAAATAATGTATATAGTTCCCCATAAAGAGGGTGGCGTAAGCCACAAACTATATAGCTAGGGCTTGTAAATGCCCTCGGGCAGATAGCAACCTATGAAGAAAGAGTAGTGAACTATATTTAAAAATGTAGATTGCAAATAGCTATGCTACAGGAGGCACACTTGGAAAGAGCTGAACATGTGGATTTTATAAATAAAGCTTTCCAGGATGGTTATTCAGCAGAATACCTGGGACAAAGGAAAAGAGAATTAGAAGAGAAGCTCCAATAGTGATAGAAGAGGATAAAAAAGGTAATAATGATAGATTTATAGTACTAGGGGGTGACTAGAAAGGGAGGAGGATTACATTGGCATGTATTTATATTCCACATAAAACTGCTGTAATGGAGCTTTACTTATAGGTGGTGACTGGAACTTGATTTGCAACAGTGAAAATGTTTCTGGGGGGGCCTCGAAGGGAAAATATGACAAAGGAGGGTAGATTGTTGAAGAAATTTTTGAAAATATTTGGCATGGAAGATGTGAATTCGGTACTAGGAGTTTAGAGAGAATTTGAATATTATTCCCCAAGTTGCAAAAACTGGGCTAGGCTAGACAGAATTTACATTTCACAGGAATGTGCATATTTAATTGAAAGTCGTGATACACACCCAATAACTATTTCAGATCATGCACCAATAATAACTAAAATAAAAACACTGGGAAATGCAATAAAAATGAAACGCTGGTGCCTTCCCACCTATTTGTTGAAAAGAGAAGAATTTTTAGGAATGGGTAGTGAAATTATTCCGGAGCTGTTAGAGAAGATAGAAGTTTCTTCTGAAAATATAGCTAGGGTATGGGATAAAATTAAAGTGGAGTTTAAAAATAGGGTGGAAATAAAAGAAAGGGAGCTATGGTTAGGAAGTAACAAGAATTTTATATAGAGGGACCTAACAAATATTAAAATATTACAAAGTAGGGGGAATCTCACAGAACAAGAAGAGGAGCAACAGCAGAATGCTAAACAGAAAATAAGGGATTATCTGAATAATATTCATGAGTTTAGAAAGATTGCTGGTAAGCAACTGCTGTTTGATAATGACTCTAGAGTACAAAAATGTTTAGCACAACAACTTAGACAACAGAAAGTAGAAAGTACTGTTGCCAGGCTTAGGGAGCCTGCAACAATGAAGATAACAAGAGATCCTGTAGAGGTATTAGAAGTATTTTGGAAATTCTGTGAAAGTCTATATAAATCAGAGAAATATGGAAATTAGAAAAAGGTACAAATGGAAATGTTTGTGCAAAAATTAAATATGCTAAGGTTAGAGGTAGATGAGGCTCAGTTACTAACAGGATAGGAGGAGATGAGATAAAAGTGGCGATGTATAACCATTCCACAGGAAATTCCCCAGGAATAGATGGTATTCCTGTGGAAGTTTAGAAGCTATGAGGGAAAAACTGATAAAGATCTGGAAGGTTTTATTTAACAATATTTTAAGAGGAGGAGAAGTACCAACATCCTGGAAGAAAGCAATTGTGGCTGTAATACCTATAGAGGGTAAAGACCTATCACATCCAGCTTCATACAGGCCTATTTCAATTCTAAACCATGATTATAAAACATTTGTCTATAGTGGCTAAAAGAATGGCAAAAGCGATGCCAAATAGATAGATATGGATCATTGTGTTTTTTGTGGAGGGGAGGCAAACATTTCACAATATTAACAGACCATTGATGATCCAGAGGGAAGCAGAATATATGAAAATACCACTATTACTGGTGGGTCTTGATGCAGACAAAGCATTTGACAGAGTAAGCTGGAATTTTGAGTAGGGCAATGGAAGCATTTGCATTCCCTGATAAGGTTGATTAGGAGGATATATGAAGGATCGGGGGTGAAAATTAAAATGGATGGATTCCTCTCTGATAATTTCTGCTTGAGCAGAGGATCCAGGCAGGGGTGTCCTCTTTCCCCTTTGTTATTGGCATTGTATTTAGAACCACTGGCAAAGAAAATAAGGGAAGTCCAAACAAAAGCTGGCTCAGGCGGATCCATGGTAAAACTACAATATATTGAATTTTAATAAACACAAAATAAAAAAAAGATTTATGCTTTCGTTCACTTCTTATGAACTGCATCAGATAATCCTATACATTTTTGCCCTGTTTAAGTACACTAAAAAGCAATCCCATTGGTCAGTCCACACATACCCCCTTCCTTAATGCAGCACCTTCCTTTTAGCCAATATTCACCATACAAAATTATCTAAAATATAAATATAGCATATAAAATACATAACACCATTATAGAAACACACAAGTCATGTCTAATAACAGGCTTGAAAATCAAAATAGCAAAAAAAGGCAATAGAAATACTTCATTGTTTATAAATATTTAAATATTTAGAATGTTAAATACTTAAGCCTACAGCAACTGATATTCCCAGATTATCTCTCATCCAAGTACTAACCAGTCCCAACCCTGCTTAGCTTCCAAGATGAACAAACAAGTACAGTCTGGTTACTCTGGATACTAGTTGCATAAATACATAAACATGTACATATAACACATATACCTGTTAAGGTCATAGTATATTGATAAATATAAATGGTATGTAGTATAATGTATAAACTAGTTAAAATAAAATAAAAATTAAATAAAATTATTCTCTTTATTAGTTCAGTGCTTTAAGCTTTAAAATACAAGCAATAGAAATAAATTCATTGAGCCCAGGCCATCTACTAGCATCCAATACCATTTGCCATGACATTTCCTTCTTTTCCAGAAGTAGGCTACTGAGTCCACCCCTATAGCCTAAACTGACCTGATCAGTATCTACATACTTAAAATGGTGTCCTCGAAATTCACAAACATGTTTAGCAAGGGCATTTATCATAATGCATTTTTTGATATTATACTCATGTTCGTAAATACGTTCTTTCACTTAATGGTCCATCTTCCCCACATAAAAACAGGGGCACACTTCATACTGAGCCAAATAGACTACCTCCTTAGATTTATAATTAAAATTTCCAAGTATCTTAAACTGGTTACCATGGCCATAAAGTATTTCCCTACCAGAGGCCACAACATATTGGACCTGGTCATCACCAACATGGGGGACAGGTGTTCCGTACCGGAGGTCAACCCGTCACTGGTTAGATCAGACCATAAACTAATCGCCCTGGATGTCCACACCCCACCACCACCCCCAACCAAGGAAACCACAGTGAAAAACTTTTCTAAAGCAAACTTCACCTTACTTAAGGCAGAGGTGGTAAGTTTCACAGCCCCCATGCTAAAGGATAACACTGCTCAAGATGCAGAATCCTTTACAATTGCCCTCTATGAGCACCTACAAGGATGCATGGATCATGCCATCCCTAGCAAAACCAAGACTCACTCCCCTAAGAGAAGGAAACCAGTCTGGTGGACCCCTGCCATAAACAGGTTATACAACAGAAGGAGGAAACTAGTTCAGAAATAAAAGCAAATCCCAAGAAGAGAAGACATCCCTGATCAGTATCAGTAAGAAACTAAGGTCCCTCATAAAATCATCCAAGGCTAACTTCGAAAGAAAAATAGCCAAGGGTTCGAAAGATAACAACAAAGCCTTCTTTAGCTATGTCAAGAATCTAAGTGGCAACTCGCAGATATGCTCTGAGCTAGTGCAAAATAGCACAAAATATACTGAACCTACTGATATTGCCAACATCCTGGCAGATAGATTCAGTGCAAACTTCACCTCCCTCTCACATTCAGAAGGGCCCACAACAATACCAGAAAAGTGTAGTGTCCCGGAAATCACAGAAGCGCAGGTGAAAACAGCCCTTTCAAAAGCCAAAAACGCAGCATCAATGGGGCCAGATGGTGTCCCAGGCTGCGTCTTGCACGAATTACAGAACAAACTAACTCCCCACCTAAACACGCTGTTCAACCTCAGCCTCTCCACAGGCTACGTGCCCATAGAATGGCGCACAGCAACGGTTATTCCGCACCACAAAGGAGGGGCCACAACTGACCCTGGTAACTATCACCCCATAAGCCTGGTCTGCAAGGCTATGGAGCGCATCATCATGGAACTCATTAACAAAGACATTGGGAACCTCCAAATACTTGACCCGACCCAGTTCGGCTTTGTTAAGGGCAGATCATGCCTACTAAACCTGGTTGACTTCTTCGAGACAGTCACCAAGGCCATAGACGAGGGAAAGGTGGTTCACACAGCCTACCTTGATCTCACCAAGGCATTCAACACCATTCCTCACTTGGGTTTTATAGAAAAACTCACCAGCCTGAACATAAACCCCGACGTCACAAGATGGGTTGCCAACTGGCTTACAGACAGAACTCACACGGTAAGAATAGCGGGCTCCAGGTCCGACTCTAAACCAGTCACAAGTGGTGTCCCGCAAGGCTCGGTTCTAGGACCCCTACTGTTCGGCATATATTTCTCAGAAGTACAGGCAAACACAGGAGGACTATGGCTAACCAAGTTCGCCGATGACTCCAAACTGGGAGCCATAATTGACTCTCCGGCTGACACGGACATCCTTCAAAAAGGCCTTACTGAGACAGACACTTGGTGTCAAAGTCAGGGCCTCAAGCTAAATGCCAAAAAATGCATAGTCATCCCATTTGGGAAAAACAAAACACCCACGGATTACCACATAGGTGTCAGCCCCCTTAATGCAGAAGAGGTAATAAGACATCTGATGACCCAGGTAGATAGTAATCTCTCCTTTGACAATCATATTGCCAAAGTAGTTAGGAAATCCTTCTATGTGGCCCATCTAATTACTAAGGGGTTCGCATATAGAAATAAAGAGGTTATAGTGCTCCTCTACTCGTCACTCATCAGACCCATCATATAGAGTACAATGCCCCATTTGGGATGTACCTCACAAGACACTTCCAATAGCTGGAAAGGCCACAAAAGCACCTCACCAAGAGGATTACTGGCCTCAAACATATGTCCTATGCAGCCCGACTGAAAAAACTCTGTCTGTACTCAGTGGCATATCGCTTACTCAGAGGTGATCTCTGCCTGACTTACAAAGCAATGTCCAACTGAGAATTGATGGACATGCTCCACCTAAAGAAATCCAAGTCACTGCGAGCCACATGCTCTAGTGGCTAAACCTCGCCACAACAATAACTAGAACATGCTGGAGGGATAGATTCCTGTCACAGAGACTCCCCATGCTTTGGAACAAAATTCCTAACTACATTAGGCAGAGCCCCTCACTAACACTCTTCAAGAGAAGCCTTGATGAGTGGATGGGAAACAGAAAATACACCCCTGAGATCACTTCATTGGCCCTGCTTGACAGAGGCTCAGTTAATTAATCAATGGGATGGTGAAAGCCGACACTCTGGCTAGGCTTATAAATGCCCTCGGACAGATAGCCTAGTACCTACCTATGACACTTATACAAAAGTGACACCTACCACATTTGTTCATGCCTTTATAAAATTTACTTTTACTTACAGCATATTCCTTCCTTTCCAAAATACATTTCAAATGTTTCCCACTGCAATAAACCACAACAGATTGTTCCCGTATTTTAACTCGGAATAAATTATTCTCCATTAAAATGCCCCAGTTCTTTTTAAGAATCCATTCCAAGGTCTAGATTTCACTAAAATACATTGTAATAAAACTGGTTTAGTAACTATTCTCAGCACTACTCACCCCTTCTTCAGCAATACCCTTCACACATGTACCAGGTGATGGAATAAATTATTCTCCATTAAAATGTCCCAGTTCTTATTAAGAATCCATTCCAAGGTCTGGATTCCACTAAAATACATTGTAATAAAACTGGTTTCGTAACTATTCTCAGCACTACTCACCCTTTCTTCAGCAATACCCTTCATACATGTACCAGGTGATAGAATAAATTATTCTCCATTAAAATGTCCCAGTTCTTATTAAGAATCCATTCCAAGGTCTGGATTCCATTAAAATACATTGTAATAAAACTGGTTTCGTAACTGTTCTCAGCACTACTCACCCCTTTTTCAGCAATACCCTTCATACATGTACCAGGTGATGGACGTAGTCCCATAGTACTGGATTCAGTATTTGGAGGAGATACCACTCCATTTCTATCCGCTCCTAGGATAGGTTTAAAATACCCATGTTCCCTCTTACTAATAACTTTGGTTAATAATTCATTTAAGATCTCCCTGAGATAGCTTGTACACTCAAACATCCCCACAATTGTATGACATTCCATCCAAAATCATCCTGTAATGATACCAATCTAGCCGCTCGGACTAACTGCTCTTTGACCATGGCTCATTTTTGATGGTGAGGGGAACTAGAGAAGTGTAAAAAAAAAACTATTAGAGTAGGTACTTTTCTTATGGATTCGGGAAATGTACCTCTTGTTACAGATATCCTTAACTAATACAACATCTAAATAAGCTATTTTCTCTTGGTCCATTTCATGGTAAAACCTCACAAATTCAGTTGTATTATAAATATCAGATAAAAAAATGATCCACTTCCTCCATGGTACCCTTCCAGATGATACAAATGTCATCCAAAAACCAGGTATATAATCGGAAGGAATTATAATACTGGGGACGCTTCCAAAATCTTATGCTCCCATTGCCATTACAGTATTAGGAAAAGCCGCACCACAAGGAGTCCGTATCGCTGCTTTCTTTTGCAAGTAATATTTATTCTCATAGGCGATGAAATTATTATTTAATACCAGCTCCAATAGGTCTTCTATTAAATTAACCTGTTCCTGGGGTACACGTTTAGCTTCCAAATAATCACATACCCATTGGGTACCCATTGCCTGAGGTATTACATTATATAAGTCCTTCACATCTATGGTGGCCAACATGTCATTAGAATCAAAGTTAGTACTGCCTACCTTCCCTAGAAAATCCCAGGAATCTCTACAAATTCTTATTTCATCCACCAACTATTGTTTCAGTTTAGTATCTAAGTACTTTGCACATGCTGATGTAATGGAGTTTCTCCCATCAACTATGGGGTGTAAAGGTGGATCATACAAGTTTTTATGTATTTTAGGTACTCGAAAGATAATTGGTATAGTGGGGTTACTAAGATAAAAATAAATCAATATCAAGCCAGTTATCAATAAACATGTCATTCAAATTAGTATAAATTTTCTTGTTAGCACCATTTACTTCATTTAAGGAT
Source organism: Protopterus annectens (assembly GCF_019279795.1). Lineage (NCBI taxonomy): Eukaryota > Metazoa > Chordata > Ceratodontiformes > Protopteridae > Protopterus > Protopterus annectens. The sequence continues at coordinate 865,473,368 of NC_056737.1, read as the reverse complement.
ACTTCCTCATCTAAGTATCTGTTTCAAGTAAACACCTAACCTTAGCATTATAGTCTACCAAATCCACGAGCCTTCCTTACTACAGTAGACACATGGTGATCAAAGTTAAGGTCACAGTCAACTTGTGATCCTAGATACCTTACCACTTCATAGGTATTTAGGGTATTGCCATGGATTTGATAGTGTGAAGGGACATTGTTTTTGCCAAAGGGAATGATGAAACATTTCTTTGCATTCAAGTTTGAGACCGTAACTAAGACACCAGTCGTTGGTATGCGTAAGACCCTCCTAAAGTATACTGACATCAGTTGGGGATTCAGCAATTGCACCTAGTTTACAATTGTCCGCAAACTTGGCCAGCCATAACCCCATAGTTTTGGCCTGAACGTCTGAGAAGTATATACCAAACAGTAGGGAGCCCATCACTGACGCTTGTGGCACCCCGCTGATGACAGGTCTGCTGGATGATGTTGAATTACCCACTTTGATAGTGTGTGTCCGGTTTGAGAGCCAGTTGGCAACCCATCTTACAACAAAGTAGTTTACATTCAGTTTGCTAAGTTTATTGGTAATGCCTGAGTGTGGGATTGTGTGGAATGCTTTTGCCAAGTCGAGGTATATTGTGTACACAGATTTGCCCTTGTCAGTGGCCCTGGTCACATTTTCGAAGAAATTCACCAGATTTAATAGGCAGGATCAGCCCTTGACAAAGCCAAATTGGGCTGGATCCAGGTTTTGGAGGTCGCCTGTATCTTTATTTGAGTTCCCCCTTTACTAAACATTTCATTTAGGTTGTCATTTCTAGTTCTGGCGTGGGGTTTGCCAGAGCCATCTTTCCTGTTTTTTAAAGACTCTTCTGGAGCTTCTTCCTGCTATCCTCAACAGTAGCTTTTGTACTCTCCCAGTTGCAAAGAATACGGCAACAGTGATAAGGAAGAACATACTATAGTTGTGTAAGATGTTACCATAACAGTAGTTGTCCTACTTCTCACTGTTGCTGTGTTATGTCCCTCTCTCATTCTCTGTTATTCTTTGTTGCCTTCCTGATGGCTGAGGGGTCTTTATTGCTTTCCTTCTCTCTTTCTTCCTCCCTTCCTTGGATGTACATGTTCTTGCTTTCCTCTTGGGTTGCTGTGGTTCTTCTGAGGAAATTCAGATGTTCCTCATGTTTCATTGTTGCAGTCATCACACTTGGGTTATCCTGCCTGGGATAGCCCTCAGTCGGCCTGAATACCAGAGGCTTAGTATTTCTGCGTCGGTTGCTGTCGCTCCAGGACTGATGTCAAGTCGTCAGTGGTATAAAATCAGACACCCAACGCCATTACATCAGTCTTCCTTGCGAGGAGTCCGAAGCAGTTCGCACGAGTGCCGGTCAACCGCTACCCAAGTTTTCGTTTCTAAATTGAAGTTGAAGTCTTCTAAAGCTAGGTACCCCATTGAGGATCCTTTTTTCTTGCTCTAACCGATGTCAGGATAAAGTTAACAATTGTCTCGCCTGTGGAAAGCAAATACCACACCAAGACTTCCATTCTTACTGCATCACCTGTTTAGGCCCAGACCACAATGTCCCTCGCTGTCGCTTTTGTGCTTTGTTCAACACCAGAACTATACATCGTCGGGCCCTTATTGTAGCTAAATATTTTCGCTTTCAGTCCTTGTATTCCGATATGGCTTCGGTAAGCCATCCGACTATCGATCTTCCGAAAAAATCTAAGGATAAGGACAGAGACAGACCGCACAGGTCCAAAACTGCCAACGACGCTTCCGTTAAGCTAGTCATCAGTTCTCTGGTCCTTAGTGAGGCGATTTTGCAGCCCCTGATGCCCGCTTCTGTGGATTTGAAGGCCGTTACTGAGACCCGTTTGGAGTCCGGTATGCCGCGAGACTCTTCTTCAACTAAGGATCCCGCTGATGTCTCTACCTTGAATGGGTCTGGAGCCACTGAGCAGGCACCAGCGTCCGAGGAAGTTCTTTGCACTACCGATACTCGACACAAAGCGATGACTTCTTTCCCATCTTCAGTTCTTTCTAAAACTACCAAGTTTCTAAGGCCAAGGGTATGAACTATGCCTAAAAAACCGACTATCCATGCTCAAGCACCTGCTTCCATGCTTCAATCTCAAATTCTTAAAATGGCGGAAGACCTTATTATGCTTATTAGGGGAAGCCAGGCTACCCCTTCCAAAAGAAAAAGAGACTTGTCCCCAGTAGTTTTATATGAACAGGAGTCCGATGACTCTGAGGTTTCTGAATATGAAGACATGCAACTCCTCTCTGCTTATGAGGATTCTGATGCAGAGGAATCCATTCCTTCTGCCTTTCCTCCCGAGGATTTTTCATTTGGTGAAACCATACATACCTTAAGGGAGCATTTCCAATGGGAATGTCAGGACTATCCTCAGTCAAAAAAGAGACTTGCGGAATTCTTAGATTTACCACAGCACAGACCTTTAGCCATTCCTCCTGTCCTGGATGTTGTGGATGATGTTTTTATGGAATCCAGTTTGACTCCTGACACCCTTCCTCCTGCTACCAGGAAACCTGACAGGTACTACAGAGTCCCTGACTCTCACTAATTCCTTTTCAAAAATACTACTGCTGACCCAGAGGTCATCTCCCAAGGACCAAAAGGAATTAAAGCAACCTCAGCTAAGAATCCCACCCCTCAAACAGGGATTCCCAAGCTTTAGACAGATGGGGTAAAAAAGTGTACGTCTCCATAACTGTTGCTATTAGAGCACTAAATTGTCAGTTTCACATGCTGAAATATCAGCAGCATAGCATGGAACTCCTCAAACAAAAAATATCTTCCTTTCCTGCTTGTCCAGAAAATAAAGTATCACAAGAGCTTATGCATTCTGCAAGCCAAGTTACGAAGCACACCTTGCAATGTGGCTTTGATGCCCTAGAAGCATCTTGCAGGGCAGCAGTCACTGGTTCTGTGCTTAGGAGGCATGCTTGGCTTAAGGAATAGACCTTGCCAGACCATGTCAAATCAAAATTATTGGACGCACCATTGAACAAAGACAATTTGTTTGGCACCAAGGCAGAAGAGGTCTTAAAAAAGATGGAAGAAAAAGCTAAATCTATGCAGACATTTAAATACTTTTTACAGGTCGAGCCTCCGAGGTTTAGTAGGCATTCCCCTCCAAGCACTTTTCCTTTCCAGCCCCCTCCATTCCAACTTAGCCCAGACCCAGGGGAAGCAGACCCCCCAGACAGCAGTCCCAGGGAATGCAGAGATCTAAGCAATGGAGTTCCTCCACTTCAACAACAAGGAGTGCTAAGCCACCCCCTTATGGTAAGAACTTACAATGACTTTACACCTCATCCCCTTACCTCTGCCCACCTGCTTGTGCCTCTAGGAGGGAAACTCTCCTTCCATGCAAACAACTGGGCCTCTATTATCAACGACTGATGGGTCCTCAACATAGTGTCCCAGGGATACAAATTCTATTTCTACACTCTGCCAACCCCAAAAGGGTTCCCAGATCTTCCTCCAAACCAGTCGGCAGAGGCCAAGAAGCAAGTCTTTTCCCTGCTCTCCATGAGGGCAATACATCATGTTCATGCAGACCAGATAGGCCAAGGTTTCTATTCCAGACTCTTCCTGGTACCCAGAAAAGAGGGCACCTGGCGCCCAATCCTTGATCTATCCATTCTAAACACCTTTCTGGTGATAGCAAAATTCAAAATGCTCACACTCCAGCAGCTTCTTCCTATGCTTTCCAAGGATGCTTGATTAGCCACCCTAGACCTAAAAAAGGCCAACCACACATCCCAATCAGGGAATCTTGCAGGAAATATCTACATTTCAGGGCAGGATCTATGCACTTTCAGTTCTCTGTGCTTTCCTTTGGCTTATCCACTGCTCCCAGAGTTTTCACAAAATGCCTGGCTCCAGCCATTGCTTTTTGCAGACAAAGAAATATTCAAATTTACCCCTACTTAGACGATTGCCTAATTCAGGCAGACAGGAAAAGCTGTTACAGCACCTGACCCTTGTAAAGGACCTACTGACCTCCCTGGGGTATACTATCAACGAAAAGAAATCAAAACTAGTCCCCACACAAAAAATTGTATTCCTGGGAGCAAGCCTGGACACAGCATCCCAGATGGCATTCCTTACTCCAGAAAAACAAGCCTACCTGACAGGCTACTTCTCTCAACTAGCCACCAGAACCCAGTTATCTGCAAGGAAAATCCTGCAAGCTGTAGGGTTCATGGTCTCCTGTATTCTACTCATTCCATATGCCAGACTGCATATGAGGAAATTACAATGGTACCTAAAAAGCCTTTAATGTCAGCGCTGTCAAGACCTGGAAACTATCATAGCTATGATACCCTGTCTAAGGAAAGATTTTCTTTGGTGGGCAGCAGTATGCAACCACAACAAGGGATTTCCCTTCTCACAACCCCATGCCGCCCAGACCCTCACCACAGATGCATCAGACTATGCCTGTGGTGCACACCTGGACGGCAGGTGCATTCAGGGCCATTGGAGCCCAAATCAAATACATTTTCACATCAGCCAAAAAGATATGCTAGCTGTTCAGCACGCCCTGACAGCTTTCCGACCCTACTTTCCCCGAGGCCTCTAGTGATCAAAACAGACAACACCACAGTGATGTGGTATATCAACAAGCAGGGAGGGACTCACTCTTATCCTCTCTGCAGGCTCGCCATGACCTTTTGGCACACAGCCTAAGCTATGCAAATACACCTCCTAGCACAATTCCTGCCAGGCTCCCTAAACTCTCTGGCAGACAACTTAAGCAGGAATCTGCCAGACCCACACAAGTGGCAGCTAGACCACAGAACCTTCAACCTTGCAACCCAGAAATGGGGCACCCCGAAGGTCGACCTCTTTGCTTCCCACTCCAACCATCAGCTCTGCAAATTCTGCACCAGGGAACCTCACAGTAAAGCATGGAAAGTGGACGCTCTATCCTTCCAGTGGGTAAACCTTTTGATCTGTGCATTTCCCCCTCTACCACTCATTTCAAGGGTACTGCTCAAAATAAGGGAGGAAAAACCAAGAGCAATCCTGATTGCCCCAGACTGGCCATGCCAGCACTGGTACCCACTGCTGCGCAGCATGTCACCCCTGCCACCATGACACCTACCTCAGATCCCAACACTCCTGACCCAGAAGAATGGAGAATTCATTCATCCACAATTGCAGACCCTGAACCTATCAGCCTGGCTTATTCCTTGACCTCTCCTCAAGCTGCCAGCCTAAGCAAATAAGTCCTGGATGTTATATGTGATGCCAAACTCCCCAGCACTAGAAAATCCTATGCTGACAAGTGGAAAAGGTTTTGCACCTGGATCCAGGCTAAGGAAACTGAAACAGCACAGCCCTCCCTTACTCTCATCCTGGATTACCTAGGAGACCTACTACACAGGGGTCTATCCTTCTCTTCTATTAAAATTCATGCCTCTGCCATCTCTGCTCATTACAGCACCGAGCCACCTCTCTTCTCACACCCTCTCATCAAACAGTTCCTAATAGGGGCTAACAACATAAGGCCACCCAGAAGAGCTCCTACCCCAGCTTGGAACCTTAACTTTGTGTTGGAAAAGCTCACCCTACCCCCTTTTGAGCCTGCAGCTTCAGCAGAGTTAAAATTCCTCTCTTTGAAAACAGCCATGCTTCTGGCAATCACTTCAGCTAGAAGAGTTTCAGAGTTACAAGCACTCATGGCTGTAGAGCCCTTCATCATTTTCCATGCTGACAGGGTCTCCCTCAGCATTAACCCATCCTTCATGCCTAAAGTGGTGTCCAGTGTGGCTCTCAACCAGTCCATTCATTTGCCCACCTTTTTCCCAAACCCACAAAACAAGGGGAAAGGATTCTGCACTCTCTAGATGTGCACAGTCTACTCAGATTCTATCTGGATAGGGCTAAATCTTTTACAAAAACTGACCAATTGCTAGTCAGCTTCAGAGAGTAAGGCCATATTCAAACAAACAATCTCAAATGGATAGCACACTGCATCCATTTCTGCTACAAACAGCATGGGAAACTGCTCCCAAAGGGGATCAGGATGCATTCCACCAGGGCAACCTCCACCTCTGCAGCTTTTCTCAGAGGGGTCCCCACCAGAGACATCCTGGACGCTGCAACATGGACTTTTGTTCATACCTTCACCAAGCATTACCATCTGCCTATCTTCTCCAAATCCAGGGCAGGCTTTGCACTGCAGTCTTGCAGGGCATCCTAGCCATCCCCCAGTCTTCTTGACTGCCTCCACCCTTTTCTTCAGCTTTGAGAATCAACCCAAGCGTGATGACTGCAACTGTGAAACACAAAGAACATAGTACAGTTGTGTACACTTACCATAAATGTAGATGTTCAAGTGTATTCACTGTTGCAGTCCTGGTTTCCCACCCTCCAAACCCCTTGTCTCTCTCTCTCTCACTCGCTCTTCCTCTGTCCTTACAGGGATTTTTTGGTATTTACTTTCTACTGGTGGTGTTCTTCCACCATAATCTAGCTTCCTGTTTGGGGGCTCCTGACAGTTGGGGCAAGAAAAACTGATGTAATGGCGTCGGATGCCTGATTTTATACTACTGATGACCTGAGGTCAGTCCTGGAGTGACAGCAACCGACGCAGAAATACTAAGCCTCTGGTATTTGGGCCGACTGAGGGCTTCCCCTGGTAGGATAACCCAAGTGTGATGACTGCAAAAGTAAATACACTCGAACATCTACATTTATGGTAAGTGTACACAGCTGTACTTTCTGAGAATTAGCAGCTCATACACCACATACTTACATTACACCTTGGACATAGGAAATAAGTCTGACATATGGTACCTGGATGGTGTAAAGGCTTTGGTATGTTGGGCAGATGTTTGGCTATCCATGGCAGGATAGCCCAGTTGTAAAAAATACTGCAACATTGAGAAGTAGGACATCTACTGTTTTGGCAAGATCTTACACAGCTTTACTTTCTCACCTGTTATACATGTTAGATCTGATGTTGTCCTTTTCATTCTTCCTCACTGATGGGTCATAGATCTGACTCTTGGATCTGACTTGGCTGCATTTTTCAGACTTGGATCCCAGTCTCGAACTCTTCTCTCTACCCGTAATGCTCTTCACCTTTCCCAGATTCCTCAGATCTGGTTTGCTGCCTATTGGGTACAGATGCAGATTCTCAGTCTCGAGTTTGAGAACTGTATTTTTGGCTGTTAAAACTAAGTTATTTTTTCACTTTATTAATATTTTGATCTTAAAATTTTTTCTGGTAGTTTATCTTCTCTTTCCTCCCCATCCTATTAGATTTTCACAGGCACTGGGGACTGTTTCTTTATTCCTACATTAACTGCTTCTTTTTCTCAGGGCCATTGTCATTTCTGCCTCCGTTTGCTCTGTTAATGTCTTTCTCTGTTAGATTTAACTTAAAAAAAATCTTTTCTAATAGTTAAAGTTTATCAGATTTTGTTGTTTTTTCGGTGTGCAGTGTTTTGTCTGTGTGTGATCTATTAGTTTTGGACTGTATCATAATTATTAGTTATGTCAGATAAACCAGCAGGATGTAAGCACTGCTCAGATTGTAGACACAAAACTCCACAATCTGATGCACATAGTAAATGTTGTTCAGGACTGGACCATCTGCGATCGGCTTGTAACATTTGTGAGGGCTTTAATCCTCGTGACATTGGCGATCGCAGAAACCAATTGGTGTTGAAGGGGCTTTTACTTGCTTCTTCATCCTCTTTAAAAGGGGCTTAAAACACCTCTAAGAGTCATGCTAGGTCTTCAGATCCAGGAAATGCCCTCACAAGGCCTTGAGGACTTCCTTGGAGTCTCCATTGAAATCATCTAAGACCTTGGATCCGATCATGTTGAATCCAAGGTGCTGTTTGATCTGACAGGTTCCATCACCACAGTTAGCTCTCCTAGGCCATCCTAAGACTTCAGATCCGAGAGTTAGGAGATGGACACTTGAGTATTCTATGAGGGCAGTATCTTCAACTTTGCCCTAAGTCAGCGGTTCCCAAAGTGAGCACCATGGCACCCTGGGGAGCCACAAGCTAATAAGCTTAGCTGCAAAATAAAACCGTGAACAGTTTGCAGTTTATTGTGCATCTAAGCTTATTAGTTCACAGCGAACTAAGGCTTGACCTACACTGTAGCATTTTAGCAGAACTGGCATTAAGTATAGCAGTGGTCCCCAACCACCGGGCCATGGAGCACTTGGAACCAGGTCGTCAGGTAAGTGAATGCCTGTATGAGTGTGTGTCTGTCTGTGTGTGTGAGTGAATGCGTGCATGAAAGCAAAAGAGTCTGTGTGTGTGTGAGAGAGATCGGGAGAGTGAGAGCGATGTGTGAGTGAATGGAGGAATGAATGAATAAGTTGCTGTGTGTGTGAGATCAGGAGAGTGAGAGTGATGTGTGAATGAATGCAGGAATGAATGAAGAAGTGGCTGTATGTGTGAGATCGGGAGAGTGAGAGCGATGTGTGAATGCAGGAATGAATGAAGAAGTGGCTGTGTGTGTGTGAGTGTGTGTGTGTATGTATGTTTGTGTGTGTGTGTGTGTGTGTGTGTGTGTGTATGTTGTGTGTGTGTTTGTGTGTGTGAGATCGGGAGAGTGAGAGCGATGTGTGAGTAAATGCAGTTATGAATGAGGAAGTGGCTGTGTGTGCGTGAATGATTGCAGGTATGAATGAGGAAGTGGCTGTGTGTGTGTGTATGTGTGAGATTGGGAGAGTGAGAGCAATGTGAGAATGAATGCAGGTTTGAATGAGGAAGTGACTGTGTGTGTTTGATCGGAAGAGAGTGAGAGCGATGTGTGAGTGAATGCAGGTATGAATGAGGAAGTGACTGTGTGTGTGTGCCTGTGTGTGATTGGGAGAGTAAGAGTGATGTGTGAGTGAACGGAGGTATGAATGAGGGAGTGACTGTGTGTGAGAGATCAGAAAAGAGTGAGAGCGATGTGTGTGAGTGAATGCGTGCCTGAATGCAAAAGATATTTTGTGTGTGTGTGTGTGTGTGTGTGTGTGTGTGTGTGTGTGTGTGTGTGTGTGTGTGTATGTGTCACGGGGGGGGGGGGGGGTGAGAGTGATCCCTGGCAGCAGCAGCAATGAGGTCTGTGTAAGTCTGGAGTATACCACTGGACACATACCTCTCACCCTCTTAGATCAAGAAATCTGGACAAAACCAAAAATAGTGGGGATACAAAGGCACAAAATAGGGACACTTTTAAGTACTGCTCTCACAAACTTAGAAAGATGATAGAAATGCAGGTTTTGCATTAGCATGAATTTTCTGAAGGGTATGAAGTATGGAACTCAACTGTCTGTCATTATTTTCTGACTTCAACCTCAGTGATCTACCAGTGATTTGCCAGAAAACAACAATTTTATGAGAAAAAGACCAAAAATATGAGGCAAAAATCTGGACATTCTGCAAAAATCTATACAGCTGAGAGGTATGCTGGACAGAGCCAAATAATAGGGACAGATTTTAAATATTGCTGTTATAAACTTAAAGTTAATAAGGTTGCCCATTAGGTTTGCTTACCTCTCAACCATAGTAGATCAGTGGTATGCTGTTAACCAGAATGTACACTTTTTTTTTTAGTAATTGTCTTTTTATTGTACTTTTGAGCTTTCCTCCCCAGGTCTCCTAGTCCAGTCGGGCAGCCTCGTTAAACAAATGTCAAATAAATAAATAAATTAAATATACACTTTATGCGTGCCACGGGGTGGGGGCACCTTGGGAAAACCTGGATTCAGCAAAGGAGCCGAGAATCAAAAAAGTTTGGGAACCACTGCCCAAAGTTATTGCAAACTCCCTCCAAACATTCAAGGCGTGCATCAGTAGTTTCCTCAAGGTCCTCTAGGAGCCCAGCTGATGTTGATATGGATAGGATGATGTGGAAGTTCCTCAAAGCTCAAATCCAAATGGGAATTTGCCAGCTCCTTCCCCACTTGGATCCGTGAGTGTTCCCACTACACTGATTCAGTCTCCTCTTCCAATCCAACCAGTGATTTCAGAGATCCAGGATCCTAGGTACCCAAGAGAGTTGGTGTTGGATCTGGGGAAGCTTCCTTTTTCAACTCCAATGGCTACCCTGACCAACCCTGCTTTGATTTATTCGGATCAGAGTGGGTCTCAGATCCAGGGAGAGGGGTTCTCATCCGACATCCTTGGATCCGTCCCTTCCTGTTGGCACATCAAATCTTAACAGCTCAGGTCTGATTCTGTCTGGAGGCCACGGGTCTGGAGCTGCTTCCGTCCTTTCTTCCTCGACTGTATCTGCTCCGATGGAGATGGGGGGGGAGTTCCTCAGGGTCCATCAGCTTTCCAAATTGGAAGGGCTTTTTCTTCTCATAGAGAACCAACCTCTCTTATCTCTGATCCACCCCTTTGTCCTTCTTCATGGGATGTAAGTGCTGAGGCCAAAATTTCTGTCCAAGGTCAGCCTACCTTGAGAAGCCTCCAGGTCCTTCCCCCTGTAGAACCCCCCCTTTCTTCTGATACCTCCCCTGAGCACCCCACAGATAAGGTTCCTCGAAAGAAAATGTGCAAGGGGAGGTACATAGACTCCCCAATGGAGTCCCTCACTAAAGACACAGACTTTGATGAGGGAGAAGGATCCCCTCAGTCATCACCAGATGATTTCTCCTTTGGAGACATCTTGGACATCGTTAGGCAGAAAGGTTACTGGTCAGCCCAACCTCCTCCTCCTAAAGAGTCTGTGTTTTTGGAGGCTGTTTGAGCAGGCCAGTCAACATCTTGGGTGCCTCCCCCAGCAGATAAACTGATTAACTTAGTTCTCCGCCAGGCTTAGAAGGAGCCAGACACAATGGAACCAATCCCCAAATGTCCTGACAAATTCCTCGTTACCTCTAAAGACAGACTATATTGGTCTAAAGGTGTTCCTGTTGATGCCATTGTTGTGGAAGCAGCCAGCAAAAAGGAGATAGCCGAACAAAGCTCCTCTGTCTATCCTCTGAACAGGAATTCTCAAGTGATGGACAGGTTTGGTAAGTGCATTTACAACTCATCTATCTTTGCACTGAGGTCTTTTAATTGCTTGCCACATTTCACTTAATTGCTGAGAGATTTGGTCAATGAACTTTCCAGCTGTCTTGCAGAGACCATGTCTGATGAGGACTTCAAGAAGGTATTTCCCCAATTGGCTACTCTTGTTTCCATGGCTAACTCCTCCATGAGGCTCATCTCCCATACAGTGGAGGGCACCTCACAGGCAGCCGGCTCAGGTATCACTGTCAGAAGACATGCCTGGATGAGTCTTTGTGACTTTGCGGAACCTTTCAAGGCATCTTTTGTCAATTCTCCCCCTTTGTGGCTCCTCTTTGTTTGACCCATCCATCAAAGAAACTCTTGCCGCAGCGAACAGGAAGGAAAGACCCTGTCTGCCACTGGAATCAAATTTTCTACCCCTCAGTGTACTTTTTCAAAAATCAGTGAGGTGATAAGAAGACTTGGTTTTGAAAATCTCAAGGGTCTATTCAGGATCAACACAGGGATTCTTCCTTCAGAGGCAGAGAAGGAAATATCAATGGTAGACGCTGTCCCAGAGGCAGAGGGGATTCACAGAATCAGGGCTTTAGAGAACCCTTCTCTGACAGGCCCTATCAGTGCTCCTGAAGCCCTGCGCAGCTGACCATCTCAGGATGCAGTTGGGGGTCATTTTTCCCTGCACCTGGATGCCTGACCAACCTGACAACAAATGTCTGGGTGCTAAGAATAATATCCAGAGGATATTACATTCCCTTTTTCTTTCTATCTCCAGTGGAACAAAAGAAACTTCCCAACGTACCACCCAGTCAGAGGGAGCACACAGTACTGAATATTCAAAAATTGCTGCAAAAAAAGGGTCATTCAAGAGGTCCCAAACAAACAAAGAGGATTCAGAGCTAATCCTGCATCTTTTTAGTGCCAAAGAAAATGGGGGACCTGAGATCCATTCTAGATCTGAGCAGTCTAAATCAGTGTACAGTTTAGTCCATTCTACTGCTGTTGTGTAAATATGATTAGATGTGTTGTGTAGACCTTCGGATGCATGCTATCACATCAAAATAAGCAAATACTCCAGACGTCATTTGCACTGCAGGTTGGGAGCCAGTCTTTACCAGTTCAGAGCTCTGCCTTTTGGACTCACCACAGCCTCCAGGGTGTTTACCAAATGCATGGCAGTAGTGGCAGCTCTCCTGAAACTGAAAAGATTCCAGATGTTTCTGCATTTGGAAGACTGGTTTCTAATGGCCACAACCTGGCATCAACTACTTCAGGCCAGGGATTATTTGTTCCAGATCTTCAACTCTCTGAGCATTACCATAAACCTTACCAAATCACACCTGTCTCCCGTTTAGAAGTCGGAATTAATCGGTGCCTTAAATCGCATAACATCTTTTGAGAAGCCAGGTATGAGACATACTCTCTCTACCATCTCCGTTGGCAAGATTGATACTTCAAGTTCTTGGCTCTGTGTGAGCTGCCATCATCCTAGTTCCCTTAGTAAGGATTTTTATGCGAATCCTCCAAAGGACCTTAACTGTTCAGTTGTCTGTTCTTTACCAGCAGTTATGTGTTCCTATCAAGTTAACTCTAATTTGCAAAGTACATCTTGAGTGGTGGATTTATTTGGATGACCTGTTCCTGGGTAGACCATCTTTCTTCCTCCCACCCCAGCCACAGTGAACATGGACGCTTCCCAACTAGTTTGGCAGGACGTGGTCTTCCTCGGAGGCCAGATTGCATGTCAGTGTCCTAGAGATGAGAGCAGTCCTTCTAATGTTGCAAACCTTTCAGGACCCCTTCCCCTTTGGGACTATTGAAATACACACTGACAGCATGTCAGTAGTCTGATATATCAACAAAGAAGGAGGAACCCGCTCTTAACCCTTATGCGGAGAGGCAATAAGGGTCTGTGATTGAGCGATATCTTCAGACCGATTTCTAGTTCCAACGCATATACCACGGAAATTCAGCATTCTTATGGACAAACTCAGCAGGTCCTTCTTGACCCCTCATGAGTGGTCCCTCAATCAATCATTGAGGAATGTAGTTTTCAGCCATTGGGCAAACCTTGCAGTGATCTCTTTGCTTCCTCCCAAAACAAGTGCAGCAAGTACTCTGCTCTGATCCCCCCTCTGGGGGAGTCACTGAGGGTTGCTCTCAGTTCGCCCCACGGTCCCCTTTTGCTTATCCTCTGCTTACCTTGATCCCAAAATTCCTGCAGAAAGCCAGCAGGCTGAATAACTCCGTCATCCTCATTGCCCTCTTTTGGCTTCATCAGGTTTTCCCCTTTTCTCTGATCTCACCAGAAATATCCTCCTTGGATTCTGGAGCCCAGTCAGGACCTCCTGTCTAACCTGTTAGAGAGTCAGCACCCCAATATCTATACCCTCAAGCTAACTGTATGGTTTTTCCACTTCCAGTGATTGTATGAAGGTCCAGGCTTGCTTCCCCTGTTCATGATATAGTTTTAGCATCCCAAAAATAATTCACTAAGAAGATCCACAGACATAAAAGGGGAAGATTTACTATACGGGCTGCCAAAGAGAATACTGACCCTTTTTCAACCCCAGTTTCAGCCATCCTTTTTTTTTCTTCTCTTTTTAAGGAAGGGGCTACTTTTTCTACTATCAAACTTCAAAACTGGCAGCTTTTTCCAACTTTCACACTGGAAATAATTCTTGTTCCCTTTTCAATTCCATACCATGCAAAGCATTCATGAGAGGGATTTTTCTGCTAAGACCTCCTATAAAGGATCATTTTCCTCCTTGGTATCTCACAGTAATACTTCAAGGCCTGAATCAAAAACCTTTTGAACCAGCAAATGCTTGTGATATGAAATGTTTGCCTTGGAAACTATCTTTTTAGTAGCTATTACATCATCAAAGAGAATTTCTTAACTTCAGGCCAATCTGATCCAAACCGCCTTACATTATTTTTCATAAGAATAGGTGTCCCTTCATACCAATCCATCCTTTACGCCTAAAATAACTACATACAATAATATTAATCAGGCTATACAGTTGCCTGTCTTCTTTCCAAATGTTTTTGCCATAGGTGAATGTATATTACATCTGCTTGGCATGCATAGACAACTAATTTCTATCATCATAGACCAAAACGGAACAGAAAAGTCTGATCAACTAGTTGTATTCTTTGCACCTAACTATGTAGGTCAAGCAGTCTGCAAAATTACCTTGGCCAAATCTTTTACTGACTGTATTTCGCTGATCTATTCAAATAATGTTATGGAATTGCCTCGCCCTCCTAAGGCCCATTCTACTAGATCTAGGGCTACATCATCTGCTTTTCCTATAGAACGTTGATTGATGAAATTTGTGCAGCACCTTCTTGGTCAAAGACTCATATCTTTGTGACACATTATGAACTGGACATTGCTTCCAGAAGCAGAGCTTCCTTTGGTTAGACAGTGCTCCAGCATATACTTCTTTGATGCCACCCAAGGGTTACATAGCTGGGGCTCTGACCCATCAGTGAGGAAGAATGAAAAGAACATCAGATTTGGATGTTATGTATTTAGCATAACTTGGCATCTGTGTTGCCCATGTTCATTCTTCCTCACTTTCCTGTCTAACCACCCCCCTGACCTAGTTGCTCCTAGAAGATCTATGGACTATATAGGAACCTTGACGTTCCTGGTTTGAGCCTGTGATGTTTTTCTATCCATTTCTATTTCTATATCCAGTAGCCATGAAGGCAGAAAACTTGATCAGAGGAGGCTGGGGAAGGTGTAAGGTATTAGGGGTAGAGGGAGGAGATCAAGTCTGGAATCCAAGTCTACAAATGCATCAGAGTTGGATCTGTGACCCATTGGTGAGGAAGAATGAAAATGGGCAACATAGATGCCAAGTTATGGTAAGTACTTGACTTCACATTTTTTTAAATGTGTATTTCCAACTTTTGTGTTACATGCACATGCTAATGGTTGGTAGGCTAATCTTTTACACAGTTGTTTCTTCTCATCTCTATTTGATCCACATTTTTGAAGACTTTTTGTTTTAATGAACACCCTCATACAAAAAATACATACATTTTTCAAAACACCCCCAGCCCATATTAATGTAGAACAAACATACAACAGTATATACATCTTCAAAAAAATGAAGTTTAACCCTTCTGAGAGAAACAATTGCCCCAAATCGACAGCTGCACCCACAGGCATTGCTTAACCTAAAGTTAAGGTTACCCATGCTAAAGTGCATGCTACAGCCTGTGTTCCAATTCACACCGATTGCTGACTGTTCTTTTCTTGCCTCTCTTCTCCTCCCAGATAAGAAAAACAACCCTAAGAAAAAGTGCACTGGCTGTCTTTAAATAAAACTAAATTGTATACTGTTCTGTTAAATGCTTTAAGGTATTAAGGTTGCTGTCATTTATTTAATTTTGGTAATTTCAGACTTTATTTTTCACTTAACTGCCTGCCTTTGTACCTTTAAAATTTTCATTTCCCTCATCAAAGAATGCTCAGAATTCTCAAGATTAATTGCTTACACCTGCAAACAGCTTGTCTTCATGTAAAAGTAGTCAGCATTGAATCTTTGTAAATTTCACCCAGAACAGAAGGAACAGGTACCGTAATGGCACACTTCTTGACTCCCACTGAACATCTGCTAACGGAAAAAAGTTAATATCTTTGCAGATGTTAGAAACCTGGCATTTTTCGTGGCTTTCATCATTTTGTCTCATTTCTCAAACCCACTTGCTTAGACAAAACAGTTGTTTATAGTTTAAGTCAGTAACATTAATCTAGACATTCACTCTTGTGAAAATAAGAGAAAATATTTTAATTATATGTATAATATAATCAGTGCACTTTTACACCCCTCCCCGACCCCAGCAGCCCAAGATCACAGCATATCAACATTAAGCTTGCTTTTGTCCAACCTTTCTTTTCTTGTTTTACTGTAAAGCATATATTTCTTACAACTAAAAGTACTTGATCTGATGTTGTCAATTTTCATTCATTCCTCAACAGTTGGGTTTGGATCCGACCCTCCGGTCTGACTCAGCTGTTATTTTAGCTTGTGGCCAGTAGAAAGCTCTCAGGTTCCTTCCTTACCTATAATGCACCAACCCCTAATATACCCCCAGATCTCGTTTGCCACTTTCACATTTACATGTGGTCGCTTTGAGGTCTCGAGTATTTGAGTAGAGGGAGAATGTAGATCAGAGTGTATGTGCTGTGTCTTTAAGAAGCATGTCAAGGATTGAGTGTGCACATATAAATACCAGGCATGTGCTATTCCTACTCCCATTTTGAGAGTGCAGCCAGAGAGTGAGCATGTATGATTGCAGTAGTTTGTATATAAGTTACTTAAGTTAAACTCAGTAAACATCTATTGTGATGTGTTTGTATAAAAAGCAGATTGAACACAACCCATGAAGACTGTTCTACAGTGTCCAAAGTAGGAGAGCGACATGGTGTCAAAACTGGGATCACAGAGAATAATATTCGGAGCCATGAGGTGCAGAAATGATAGTGAAAGTAAGCTAAGAGAAACGAGTAAGAAAAAGAACCAGAAAAGAATCAAAGGTAATGAGAATTCACATGAACTGCTTATTTTATAAAAAAGACAAAATGGGGCATTACAAGGGCACAAACCACATTATTAAACAAGCGGGAGACACAAAAGGTTTGTTAACTAAAGGAAATGTTTAAAATAAAGATATTTGACAAAATGATTAATAGAAAAGTAAAATGAGTATGTTTAAGGGGTATATATCATAATGTCGAATGCTGACAAGTTCGAAGCACTAAACTTCGAACTTGAAAGTTCGAATTGTAAAAATGTCAAAACGTATAATGGAGATCGCCATAGAGTGCGGGAAGGGAAGATTTCCCTTTACTGCACTGTAGTGCAATCTCGGAGTTGGTATATTTAAGTAGCGAGGGTGTCGGGGGTGCAGGGGAGCATTTTTTTTTTTGTTTTGGGTTTTGAGTGGGTTTTTTTTACATTCAACGTTTTCAGACTTTGAACTTTCAAGTTCGAAGTTTGAAGCTTTGAAGTTGTCAGCATTCGACAATCTGATATAGACCCTGTTTAAGGCAAAACGGGCATGTTTAGAGTAAAACAAGCACAAGAAAAGTATAATGCGCATAAAGGGAGATTAAACAAGCAAAACAAATATAGTAAGGGCAAAAAGGGCACATTAAGCATAAATAAAGCAAGGCGACTGCATGTTTTTTGACGAAGTACTGTGTTTTGGCATAACTACAACTTTGTATTGCATCAAAGGCATAACTAAAGTTATTCAAAGTATCTCAGAGTGTGTAAAAGTGCTTACAGTGTGTGCTTATTACTGTGTATGTATTCCGAAGAGTTTATTTGTGTGAAAAGTGCAACTGTTCCATGAAGTACAGTCAAAGTATAGCCATTTTGAAAAGTTTCTTGTGCTGTGTGTGTCTATTCGCAAAGTGCCACCATTACAGAGTGTTTTTTGTACTGTAAAGAATTGCCTTGCAAGGTACTGTCATTTTGGGGAAATGTCAGTGTGCTGTGTACAGTTTATTCGCAAAGTGCAATTACTTTGAAATGTTATTGACTCTGAGATTCTCTTGCCCAGTTCATTCACATCGTGTAGTTATTTGAAATGCTTCTTAAAATAATGATAAATTATTTTTGCAAGATAATAATTTCAAGAGTATTACAGTGCCCTAGAGACTTATTTTGCAAAGTCCAGTTACACAGAGGCTTGCATCGAGCAGTTATTTGATATGTTTCTTATACTGATAAGAGGTGATTTCATGCAGTACAGTAATTTCAAGAGTATTACAGTGCCTGAGAGAGACATTTCGCAAAGTTCAGTTGTATAGAGGGTTGTTGTGCTATTGGGCAAAGTTACAAATACTGGCATAAATTTCTGGCATATGTGTCTGTGCATGTGTTCGTGCTTATTTGCAAAACCCTTCACTGATATGTGCTAATATGGCAGATGGATTTGCCTCTTGTGTTGTACCTTACCTCTTGTATTTGATCAGAATATTGCAGAGAATTGGAGAATATTTGAGCAAGAGTATGATATTTTTTATACAAGCAACTTATTCAGATAAAGATGCACGCACCAGGGCATTCATTTTGCTAAACCTAGGTGGGTCAGTTACCATAGAAAGAGAGCGTTAATTTGTGTATGCACCAGCAGTGTATGAAGGAGAGGGTAGAAACCATCATATTGTTGTACAGGCTGAATCAAGGGAAGACCCTGAGTGTTTGAAGTGCAAGTTCAGAGAAATGTGTAACCCTCCAGACAAATATTACATTAGAGAGGCATTTGTTTTGCAGGAGAGATCAGAAACCAGGGGAAACTTTTGCAGCTTATATAACTGACCTGAGAAACAAAGCTAAAACGTGTCAGTCTTGATGACTTTAAAGATGAGTTAATAAAGGACAGGCCCGTGTGTGGTATTAATAATACTGCTGTGAGAAAGATTTTACTTCGTGACAGTGATTTAATGTTGAGTAAATCTGTAAATGTTTGTTAAATCCATGAAGTGACAGAGAAACACACAAGTATGCTTGCAAGTGACAAGAGCATGGTTTCAGCAGGCTCCAGAGCAAATGTAGATAGCATGCAACATGTGGCAAACAGAAGTAGGACTAAGTACATGGCAGCCACAGTCCCTGCTGGCTCACCAGGGAAACCACGTAATTTTCCAGCAAGTTCTAAGTCTAGTTCAGTTAAAGGAGCATGCTCAGTGCAGTGCAAGCTTGAATCAGCAAAACCCAAGTCTAGCTTTATTGTTAACTGTCGCAGTTGTGGTGCAAGTCATGAGTTTAAAAGAGAGAAATGCTTATCATTTGGTCAGCAATGTCACAAGTGTAAAAAATGGAACCATTTCCAAATGTTTTGCAAATCAAGTAAACCTCACTCGGTTGTAAAGAAAGGTCACACAAAAAAGCAATTTGATCAAGTAGAGCTGCTGCAGTCAACTTTCTATGTAGATGGTGTATCAGTAGTTGGTGAAAGAGATGATACAGTGAATTTATTGGCAAAGAGCAAAGTGTTTTGTACAGTCTGGATCAGTGGCAAATCCACAGAGCTTAAAGAAGACACTGGTTGAAAGTGTAATGTTATATCAGCAGACACTTTTGCTAAACTGAGAACTAATGAACAACTCAATGTGGCCAGTAGTGCGAAACTTGTTGCTTATGGAAGTGAAGAAATCTAAACCGAAGGCTCGGTGATGCTTTCATGTTATTTGCCCAAAGGACTGTTACAACTTGTTAGTCTATGTAGTCCGAAGACCAGTACAGTCTTTATTGGGTCTCAAAGATAGTTTGAGAATGAATCTGCTTTCTTTTACCAAAGAAGTTCGTCAGATAAGTGCATCTCCTAGTTCCAAATTTTCTGAAGCCATTTTCTCAGAGTATGCTGATGTTTTTGATGACAAGTTGGGCAAACTTCCAGTTGTGTATTCCATGAAGTTAGACCTAGAGGTCACTCCAGTAGTCAGACCAGCAAGAAGAGTTCTGATAGCTATGCAGGATAAAGTTAAGGCTCAGTTGGATAAAATGGTGCAGTAAGGTGTAATTTGTCCAGTTACAGAACCAACTGAATGGATGTTGTCTATGGTAGCAGCTCACAAAAAAGGCTCCGATGAAATCAGAATATGTATTGACCGAAGAGATTTGAACAAAGCATTGAAGAGACCATATCATCCATTGCGCACAGTCGAAGAGGTCGCAGCCCTAATACCGAATGCCACTGATTTTTCTGTCTTTGATGCAAAAAGTTCATTTTGGCAAGTGATGCTTGGTCGCAAATCCTCATTACTAACCACTTTTGGTACCCGTTTGGCAGATGCAGATTCCTAAGGATGCCATTTGGAATAAATTCTGCAAGTGAAGTCTTCTAGCGTGCAGTGGAGCAAATCTTTTCAGGTTTTCTTTGTGCCATAATAGTAGATGATTTATTGGTTGAAGCCAGTGGTGAAGCAGATCATGACAGAAACCTAAAGAAATTCCTAGATAGAGCACGGGAAGTAAACTTGAAGCTCAATCCTCTGAAGTGCAAATCCGGACTTCCAGAAGTTACACATGTAGGTCATTTATTTACCAGTACTGGCTTGAGACCAGACCCTACCAAGCAAGCAGCTATTCTTGAAATGTCAGCACCAGGCAGTGTTCAAGCTCTACAGCATTTCTTAGGCATGGTCAACTATTTAGTCAAGTTTATACCCAGACTCCAGTGAGTTGACAGCACCTTTAAGAGAGCTGATGCACAAAAATGTTGCATGGTCATGGTTAGAACAGCACCAGAAGGCATTTGAAGACCTTAAGCAGAAAATTGCCACCCCACCTACATTAAGATACTACAGTGTGAATAACCAGTCACTCTTTCCTGTGATGCTTCAAAATTTGGTCTTGGCACAGTTGTACTTCAAGTGGGCAGACCAGTAGCCTATGCATGTAGAACACTTACCCAGACTGAGATGCAGTATGCTTACATTGAGAGAACATTTGGCAATAGTATTTGCATGGACCAAGTTTATGATTATTTTTATAGTCAAGCTATTCAGATTGAAACTGGCCACCAACCTCTAGTTACTATTCTAAAGAAGCCTATGCATTCAACTCCAGCATGATTACAAAAAATGATGCTCAGATTGCAAAAGTACATCTTCAACATGGTCTATACAAAAGTCAATCTGCTCTATCTGGCTGATACATTATCCAGATAGCCCAGGAATGCAACAGAACAGCTTGACACAGAGAATTTTGACTTTGACGTGATGGCAGTGTGTAATTTTTCTACCACTAGGCGTGATGAGTTAAGAGATCACACAAAGACAATTTGCAAAAGCTCAATCACTACATTAATGTTGGATGGCTGTCAAAGCAATCTAGTGTACCATCTGAAGTGCAAGCCTATTTTCCTTACAGAGTTGTAATGTTGATGGAAGATGGCTTTCTATTCAAAGGTCCTAAAATTGTTGTTCCTGCTTCCTTAACAACAAGGATATATCCATATTTTGCATCGTGGTCACCCAGGTTCCACATCCACTAAGATAAGAGCGAGAGAATTAGTATTTTGCCCTTCATTACTGAAAGACATTGATAAAGTACTTTCTGCTTGTTCATTATGCAGTAGTACTAGACTACATTTGCAAATAGAACCACTTCAGCAAAGTCCAGTTCCTGAACTACCTTGGTCAACAGTAGCCACTGATATCTTTGAGTGGAACAATCAACACTGCTTAGTATTGGTAGACTCTTATTCAAACTGGTTTGAGATTGATCTGCTACCTAACCTAATATCCACTACTGTTATTACTAAGTTGAAACGTTATTTCTCAATCCATGGTAATCCACACAAAGTTGTTTCTGACAGTGGTACTCAATTTACTAGTCAGGTGTTTCAGAAATTTGAAGAGAATGGGACTTTGCACATGTTACTAGCAGTCTGAATATGCACAGTCCGATGGTCTAGCTGAACATACAGTACAAAGTGCAAAGCAATTACTTGAAAGGTCAAAGTGTGACAATACTGATGTCTTTTTGAATTTGTTTAATCTCAGAAACATACCCCGTGACTATATTCTTGGCTCACCTGCTCAAAGCCTTCTATCCGGGCAAACCAGAACTACGCTACCTATTAGTTCCAGTTTATTAAGGCCTAAAGCTGAGAACAATAAAATCATCAAGGCTCAATTATTTAAGAAGCATTCTGTCCTGAAGTCCAGTTGTGATAAATCAAGCAGATTTTTTCGTCCGTTGAGAGAAGGAGAGACGGTGAGAATATAAATGGTTTAAGGTTTCGACCGGATTTGTCAGGATACAAGTGTATGTGCAGAGCCAAGATCCTACCTTGTAGAATCTGAGGGTGTGGAGTACAGGAGAAATCACAGACATCTTCTTCCTGTACCAGAATCATCATCGCAGCATTGTTCCTGTGATATTCTAGATCTCAGAGCGAACCAAACATTGTTCCCATCCCAGAGTGTGTTCCATCTGATTCCATTCCTGAAGATGTTCCAAATACTCCCAAGGTTGAACATTTTGTAGAAACAGCTGTAGTTGCCAAACCCATTTCCCAGTTTTATGTCATAACGATATGATTGAATATCCAGGCCCAGTGTGAAATACTCAGCAACATGGACTTAACTGTGTACATATGTACCTAGTCTTGTATAAATTCATGATAACTACTTGTCATATCTGCATGCCAGATAGATTTATAACGTTGTATGATCTGTTTCTCAAAGAGGGAGGATGTAAATCAGAGTGTATGTGCTTTGTCTTTAAGAAGGATATCAAGGAAGGAGTGTGCACATATAAATACCAGGCATGTGCTATTCCTAGTGACATTTTGACAGTGAAGCCAGGAAATGAGCATGTATGATTGCAGGAGTTAAATTGTATATAAGTTACTTAAGTTAAAGTCAGTAAACGTCTATCATGATGTGTTTGTATAAAATAAAGCTGCTTGAACAGAACTCACAAAGACTCTTCTATTGTGTCCAAAGTAGGAGAGCAGCAGAGAAAATAAGTTAATTCTTCTGTTTTACATGTTTTTTTTAGTGTAATCTTCTTACCATAGTTGGTAAGCATTTTCCCCTTTTCCCTCTTTACACACTTTTAGTGTAATTACAGTTACCATTGCTGGTATTTTTGTCTTTTTATATTTTTGCCTGTTAATAAAAAAAAATATTTTCTGCCATTTTCATTTAATATTAAAAATGTCAGAAAAGGGTCCATCTGCCTTTAAAAGTGCCAGAAATGCGGGGACAAGTTGCCTGTCTTCAGTGCACATGCTTTGTGTGTCTACTGTTTGGACCCAGGGCATTTACAGGTAGATTGTCCCATCTGTAAGGCCTTCAACTCGCAAGCAGTCGGAGACAGAAAAAAATAAAATAATTCTGAAAGGACTGTTACTTTATTCATTTTTGAGGCTATTTCTGGGGCTCAGTCCCCCCCCAAAAAAAACTTAGGCTTAAGGAGCCTTTGCCTAAGCCTTCAAGGCCTTCTGGATCCTTGACTCCCTCATTGGATCCTACCATGGAAAAAATTCAGAAAGTCGGATCAAAAGACTGCTCCACCTGAGCCGTTGTCAGAGCCAAAAATGGCTTCCTCAGATCTTAGCTGTTTGGATCCAAAGTCTTTGCCCAGGAGTAGCTATTTCCCCTCCATTGATAAGGTACCCTCTAGAGTACCTTCCTTGTATCTTGAGTCCCGCTAGCACTCTAGGTCCCCATCGGTAACAACTTCTCATTCTTCCAGAAGTCTAACCGAGGCTGATGTGGACATGAATGATGAGATGATGAGGAAATTTCTCTCAGTGAAGATATAGATGGGAGTTCTCCCGGCTCCTATCCCTTTGGGTCAGGAAGTCCTTGTTCATACTGCTGCATCAGTCTCATCTCCTTCTCTGATATGACCTATTATTTCAGAGCCCTGGGATCCGAGTCTTCTGGGACCATCCGGATCACATCTGAAGATTTTAGCATCTTTGGCTCTGAGGCTGTTTCTGAGTGCACCAGCTCCAATGGTTTTGCAGTTGGATGACTCTAGGAGGCAAAGTGTCCTTGTCAGATACGAGGTGTTAGAGTTGAGTGTGAAGTTGTTGGAGCTGCCTCTTCCCATCTGAGCCTCGGCATTGTACAGCTTGGCTCTGACCTCCACCTCAGCTGGACTGCCTTCTGAGCAGGGGGAGTTGTTGAAGTAGAAACGTGGCTTCTCTGCTCTGTCGGCTTCCTTCTCCCAGAGCATTCTGCCTTGGAGGTGATGGAGATAGTGTTCTCTGCTTCTGACAGACGGTCCCTAACCCCCTGGATTTCCCCTCTGGATCCAGTATGCCTCTGTGCTTTCAGCCTCAACATTCTATGCCACAGGGACAGCCAGGTCAAAATCTTCAGTTTCCCAACAGGGTATTACTATCTCTTCCAATACTTCTCCAAAGCATCCCACTGAAGAAGTCACTAGAAAGAGGAAGTGCAAGAGGAAGCACTTGGACTCCCCTCAGCAGTCTGTCACTGAAGATACTGATTTTGATGAAGGGAAAGAGTCCCCAAGATCACCACCCAAAGACATTTCATTCAGAGATGTCCTGAGATTATTAAGCAGAGGAGTGGTTGGTTTACCAGTAACCCTTTCCCAGAGGAGTCAGTATTCCAGGAGGCCTTTGGGTCTTGCCTGTCCACCTCCTGGATAACTCTGCCCACTGACAAGCTTATTGACTTGATTTCTAGGCAGGCATGGAAGGAGCCAGACACAGTTGAGCCAATCCCTAAAAACTGGATTGAATTCTGGCACCACCTGTAGGAAGGGAGTTTAGGAGCAAGGGAGTGCCCGTAGATGCTATGGTCATGTTGATGGTCACCAAGAAGGAACTTGCAGAGTTCCTCTGTCCATCCCCCTAACAGGGAGTCTAGGGCTTTGGACAGATTTAGGAAGTGTGTATATGCTTCAGTGACCTTTGCCATCAGATCGTTGAACTACTTGGCACACTTTACAAGACTACAGAGAGACTTGTTAAAGGAACTGTCAAAATCCCTTTCTGGGACCACTATTGCTGAGACTCAGGCTTCTGTGGCCTCACAGTTGGCAGTCCTACAATCCTTCTCTAATTCATCCATGATGCTTATCTCTTTGAAGGTACCCCAAGGGTGGCAGGTTCAGACTTACAAGATGGCTGCACATTGAGTAGCAGCTTAATTCTAGCTCTTCCAGTTTGAAAACAGAAACTCAGCAGATAAGGCCAGTAGACTTGTGTTTATGAGTAAATTTCATTTACTGGCTAGTAAGTGTAGTGCCTGGATGCCAGGAAAAAAAGAAATACAGAGGACCTGGAATAAAATCAGTTACAAAAAGTGAGGAAGAAACACTGACTGGAGAAAGTTCTTCAGCTGTTCAGCAAAAAAGCAATGCAATCTCCAGACATGAATTCCAGTAACCTACAAGAAGATATAACACAACTGCACACAAACCTGGTTAAAATAAATGAAACACTGATGGAGTAAAAGGATGGAAAAATCTGAGAAGCTTTAAACAGATATTCAGATGAGGTGATAAAGCTGCAAAACTCAGAGGTCGAAATGAAGTAAAGGCTGGCTGAATATGAGACTGCTCAGGAAGATATGTTTAAAAAAAATAATAAATAGAACTAGAGGGCAGAGCATGTAAGGAAAACTTGAGATTTTCAGCTATACCAGAGAAGCTGGAAGGAACAGACTGCATTAATTTTATGAAAGCAAAAATAAGCAACTGGACTGGTATTCCACAACAGGAGTTGTTAGTTGAAAGAGCACTTTGTAATTATGCTCCAAACCTGGCTATAATAAATCAACCTTTAATAGTAAAGATGCAATCCTACCAGCAGGAGTTGATTCTGACAAAACTGTAGGAGAAGGACAAAGTATTAAAAGTGGGAGACAGCAGAATGTTTGTGGAGAATGATTACTCGTTGTACACCAGGCAGAAGAGCAAATTTATTCCACTATTCAGGGAATATTGAGATGCAGGTGTGAGATTCAAACTGCTGTACGTAGCTGTCTTTAAGGTATTCTTCCCTGGAGGTGACAGAATCATTTTTGATGAAGTACATGCTAAGGAGGAAATATAAAAGTTTAGCCAACAAAAAGTAAGCTGTGAAACAGAAGGACATTCTGCTTCTTGTTCTTCTGGTAATAAAGACCACAGAGAGACTATACCTGTTAAACCTTATCTATTGTTTCAATGAAAAATGTTGGAGAGAAGGGAGCATGAGAGTTGACTAGAAGAATTGAGAGTATGTTTGAAATGAAGCAGATATAGGATTTGGGAGAAGAAGATGAACGGGAATAAAACCAGTAAGTTTATGATGGTTTACAATGCAATAATTATATTTGTAAAATATGACAGAAGAAAATCTGGAAATATTGGACTTTTCAGAATTTGTTAGACTTGTGGGGGGCTTTAATGTTCGGAAAAAGTGTTTTGGGGCGGGGAAGAGGAGGGAGAAGATTTAAATATTTTTTTTCTTAAATAGTACTATTTTTGTGGTGTGTGGTTTTCTTTACATGCTGTAAAGTAACGTTTTCTCAGTTATTTTTAAGTGTAATAAGGATTGTAAATGGGTGCTGCTCTTGTTTTTTTTTTTTTTTTTTTCTTTCTTCCTCCTAAAAGGGATGAGACATCCCGAATATTTTGGAGAAACATGAACGAACTCATGTGGCAACCTCTTTTAGGAAGTCTGGACTAAACTACTACTGTCCAGTTAAAAGTGTACTGGAACTTAGAAAATTGACACATTGTTTACATGACTAATTTTATTTTATTCTACCAGTTGGTTTTAAATACTATTTTAAATCAGTTTTAATTTAAGTGTATATATTATTTCCATCATCATACATTTTTTCTTATTATTTTTTCTTTTTTTTTTGGTTCTCTTTTTTTTCCACTTTATTCAAACTAATGTGTAATAACAGTACTAATTATACAATACTATTTTTATAGATAGTTTTAGGGTTCTTGTCTGTGTATTTAATAAAGGATTTTTGACTGGAAGCATACTGCCTACCTTGCCTGGATTACTTTTGAATACTTAGTAATTCTGTACAATATTTCAAATTATATATTTTTTATTATTTTTTGACTTAAGATGAGATAAGTTTGCTACTTCTTCTACTATTGTCTGATCTGATTAATATATAGTGATTAACTAGAGATATATGGACTGAAAATCTTCCACACAGAGAAGTTTCTTGCACTGTTTTGTTTTTGGACCCACTATACTTGTTTAGTGGGTTGTTTGAGACTTCGGGGATACCACAGAGATTACTTGTTTTTTTTTTTGCTAGACAGAATTTACATTTTACAAGAACATGTGCATTTAATTGAAGGTTTTGATATACACTCAATAACTATTTCAGATCATGCGCCAGTAATAACTAAAATAAAAACACAGGGTAATGCAATAAAAATGAGACACTGGTGTTTTCCAACCTATCTGTAGAAAAGAGAGGAATTTAAGGAATGGGTAGTAGAGATTATTCGGGAGCTGTTAGGGAGGATAGAAATGTCTTCTGAAAATATACCTAGGAAGTGGGATAAAATTGAGGTGGAGTTTACAAATAGAGTGGAAATAAAAGAAAGGGAGCTATGCTTAAGAAGTTACAAGAATTATTTAGAGGGACTGACAAATTTGAAAGTATTGCAGAATAGGGGGATTCTGACAGAAGAAGAAGAGGATCAACTGCAGAATGCTAAGCCAAAAATAAGGGATTACCTCGATAATATGCATGAGTTTAGAAAGATTGCTGTTAAGCAACTGAATTTTGATAATAACACAAGAGCACAAAAACTCAGGCAACAGAAGTAGAAATGGCTGCTGGCAAGTTTAAGTAGCCTATAACAATGAAGGTATCAAGAGACCCTGTAGAGGTGTTAGAAATATTTCAGAAATTCTATGAAAGTATGTATAAATCAGAGAAATATAGAAATCAAGAAAAGATACAAATGGAAATGTTTATTGAAGAATTAAATATGCCAAGCTTGGAGGTAGATGAGGCTCAATTACTAATGGTTAGGACAGGAGGAGATGAGATAAAAAATTATGGTATATAACCAGTCTACAGGGAAATCCCCATGAATAGATGGTTATTTCTGTAGACGTTTGGAAACTAGGAGGGAAAACTGAAAAAGATCTGGAAAGTTTTGTTGTAACAGTATTTTAAGAGGAGGAGAAGTACCACCATCCTGGAAAAAAGCAGTGGTAGCTGTAATTCTTAAAGAGGGTAAAGATCCATTGGACCCAGATTCATACAGGCCCATTTCAGTAGTAAACCATGATTATAAAGGGTTCATGTCTGTAATGGCTGAAAGAATGACAATAGTAATGCCAAAATTGATAGATATTGATTAGTGTGGTTTTGTGGAGGGGAGGCAGACATTTGATAACATTAACAGAACATTCATGATTCACACGGAAGCAGAATGTAAGAAAATACCATTGTTGTTCTTGGGTCTTGATCTGGAGACAGCATTTGACAGAGTAAGCTGGGGCATTGTCAGGAGGGCAATTGAAGCAATTGCATTTCTTGAAAAAATTATAAGGTTGATTAGGAGGATATATGAGGGATTGGAGGTGAAATGTAAAGTGGGTGGGATCCTTTCGGATAATTTCTGCTTGAGCAGAGGAACCAGGCATGGCTGTCCTCTTTCCCCTTTGTTATTTGCATTATATTTAGAGTCATTGGCAATGAAAATAAGGGACTCAGAAATTCAAGGATATAAATGGTATAGCATTCAAGAAAAGCTAGCTCTATTTGCAGATGATGATATTTTATACCTGACAAAACCAGAAAGACATATTACAGTGTTGTGGAACATTTTGAGACAGTTTCATATCATTTCAGGATACAAAACTAATGAAGCTAAAACAAATGCAATAGCGGTAAATTATGTACCCACACACAAATTGGTTCAACAGTCTCCTTATTTATGGGGACATGGATTAAAAATGATTCTGATGTGGTAGCTAAGGATATGTGGGAGGCGACTAAACAAAAGATAATACAGAAACTTTGAAAATGGAAGCTTTGTTATATGGATATGGATAGTAAGATACAAGCAGTCAAAATGTTTTTAGTCCCTTCATTCTTATACACAGGTCAGGCATATTTTATCAACCAGAGGAGAAGTTGTTGACAGCAAGTAGTAAAGAGCTGAAGGACTTTATCTGGGAGGTGACAATAGCAAGAGTCAAGTGGGATAAGCTGATTCTTCCAATAGAACAGGACGGGTTGGGATTACCCAATTTGAAGGGGTATTTCAGAGCTACACAGTTAAGGCTCCTATACATAGCACAAGCAGAAAACTATAATTTGAAGTGGAAAGGAATGATGTTGAAACAGGGGGAAGCTCAAGAAACAAGTAGAGACTGGGATTTTGGATGTAGGCCTTTAAGGAGAATAGCAATAATCATACAGAATGTTATATCCACAAAGTAGCTGAAAGTATTCTAAGAACTAAGCCAACACAGGAATGGAGAAAAGAGATTCTTCCGATAGGAATGACTGCAATTAGGGATATAGACAATATGCAAGAGGGGGCTGGAATTTATTGGAGAAAACTGGCAAAAAAAAAGATATTGGGAGCAAATAATTAGAGAGGGAAAGGTAATGGAATATGAAGAGGCCAATAATTTATTTGTATTGCAGGTTAGAGATTGCCTTCCCTATAAAGGATTGACATCAGCATTATAGGCAAAGAGAGAGAAATAGGGGGTCCTAAACAAAAGACCAAGACCAGCACTGGTAGAGTTTTTAGTAGACTCTAGCACAGAAGCAGACGTTAAAAAAGGAATAATTAGTAAAACATATAAAGTATTGCATGATAACTATAAGAATCAATCAGAGGAAGTTAGAAAGGATTGGGAAGATAGATTGAAAGAAACAATGGGAGAATATATGCATGTCTCCCAAATGTGCAGCAAAATCTAGAAGATTTAAGATTTTTTGCTTGGAAATGTTTACATAGATATTTTTATATCCCAAGTAGACTGCAGAGAAGTTTTCATCAGGTAAGTAGCAAATTTTCAGCAAAAGTTCAAATCAGCCCTAGGAAATCTCAACTTTTAAACACAAGCCTTCCAGTAGAATTAATTATTAGGTGAATGTCACTGAATTGTTTTTAACAATTTTCTCTTTGTGACCATCATTGTGAGGTGAGCACAGCTGCATTGAGCTCCATTCAGCTTCAAACTTGGAGAGCTTTAATGAAGTCGGCCACAAGGTAAGAACATACTCTACTAATTGTACAAGTTCCTTATTCCCTCTGTATACAAACAGGTGAGCTCCAAAGTCTAAGGTTAAGACTATTCCAAAATAAACCTTTAGTTCAGTCCCAATTCCCTTATCTGTACTCATCCTTAAAGAGCTTGCTTGCAGCATTTGGTTTCTGTAAGCTGCAAAGCTCTAACATAGTGTGTTGTCTTACTTGCATTTCCTGGCTCCTGATTGTTTTTTCTTTTCAATTTGGAATCCTTCCTGCTGGGGTTGCTCTGCCCGCTCGCTCCATTCGCCCTTCGGGCTCACTGCAGTCACCTACCCTGCCCCCATATCCCACCTGTCCCCAGTGCTTCTACTCTTGAGCACTAGGCAGACACTCCCTCACTCTATCCATCCAATTAGATGCACTTCCTGTTATCCTGTTTACTCCTGCTAGACTTATACCATGCTCGTGCATCACCTATCACTTCTTACTACACTCATATCTCACCTCACTACTTATCACCACAACACATTCCAAACACCCACTTTTCATCACACCACAAACCCACCTTACCATACTACTCCATGTACATATCTCACCATCAGTCCTACACTTGTCAATTTTACTAGCCTCCAATATTTTCCATTTAAATAATGCATACTAAAGATAGTCACTATAATCCTCAGTTATTCAACAGTGAACTTATCAAATGATTGAAACTACTTACCAACATTGCCTCTAGGCTGCTGCTTAGTGGTGACATCCACCCAAATCCTGGACCCACTCTCAGATAACACAACCCATGTAATCACTCTAGTCTCAACACCCCCACACATCCAATCCTAAACAGAAAAAAATCAGACCTATTGCTAATGAACATTAATATTAGAAGTATAGCCAGCAAACTGGAGATCCTCCATGCAACTCTAGCTACATACTTCCCAGACATAGTCTTAATCACTGAAACATGGTTAAAACCAAGAACAAAAGATAATGAAGTACTACCCCCAGGTTAATCCATACTATGGGTGGATAGACTCAACAAAATAGGAGGTGGAATTGCTGTCCTCTTTAAAGACCATCTCACTTTAACTTTCCTTGAATGCAAAATCCCACAGCTGGACAGTGCAGAAATCATCTATACCACACTAACCATAAATTCAAGAAAAGCACTTTATATAATTGGCTGCTATATCCCACCTGGAAATAATGTCCCAGTTCTAGAATGTCTGTTGCACTGGGCAAGTAGTACTCTTAGTCAGGAGACATTCATACTGGGTGATTTTAATTTAGACTGGTTTGCATGTGAAACAGATCACCCCATCCATCACATAAACTTGCATGGTTTTACACAAACTATTCAAGAACCTACCCGAATAGATGAAGCTAGTAAAAAACAATCCAACTTGGATTGGATATTATTAAATAACTCCTCTCACTCATTCCAATCAAGTTGCTTCCTGATGGTCTGAGCGACCACCTACTCATATTTCTTATATGGCAACACATATTCTCACCAAAACCTACTATGTTTAAACAACTCAGAAAAAAAACATAACTTTAATCTTGACAACTTCCTAGCTGACCTACAAAGGTGCAGTTGGACTCCACTCAAATACCTTGACCTAGATGATGCAGTGAACCACTTTAATAAATATTTCTTAGATATATTAAATGCACATGCCCCTGTTAGAACCATCAGAGTAAAATCAAACTTTGCTTCCTGGCTAAGCAGAGACGCTATTGCCCTTTTGAAAACTAGAGATAAAGCCTGGAAACTATGGCATAAAACTAATTCAGTAGTTTCTAAACAACAGTATCAAGAACTTAGAAATAAGGCAAAAAACTAATAAAACAAGATAAAATAAATTTCTGTCATAACATTCAAAACACACATAAAAAAAAAAACCTCAAAAATTCTGGCCCGCTATAAACTCAGTCCTTCACCCAGGAAAATCTACTACACCAATGCCAAGCATCCACAACAATTCCAACAGCATAGCTACCATTTTTAACAGACATTTTACTGAATCTATAATTGCCCTTTCCAAACAGCAAAGTCCTACTCCTGATACCAAACCAGCCAATTCTACAACTAGCAATGCCTCATTGTCTTTCTCCCTAGTTCCTACAGCCACTATAAAAAAACTACTACAGAAACTAAAACCTGCTACACTTGCCGTAGATAACTTACCCAATGAATAATCTCAAAATTGCAGCTGAATCTATAGCCTTTCCCAGCGTCAATCCTTATAAATAGATCCATTCTCCAAAACAAGGTCCCTCAATTGTGGAAAATTTCCCATGTAATCCCACTTCATAAAGGGGACCTTCTGCAGAACTGACAAACTATTGGCCAATTGCTATTCTTTCACCTCTTTCTAAGCTACTCCAAAGATATATTCATCTTCAGGTCATGAAATTCTTACTAACAAATAACCTTCTCGCAAACACTCAGCATGAGTGTTGCCCATTACTTAGTACCACTACAGCTCTCTTATCCTTCACTAATACTGTAAAACACCACAGGAATAACAGCTTTGTATCTGCCATCTTTCTAGACTTATTATAGGTTCATAGGTTGGTACTAGGCTATCGGCCCTAGGGCCTATACAAGCCTAGCCATAACAATTCCCTGGCTATTTCTTCCCACACTATTTACTTCCCTGGACCCCCGTCTGGCAGGGAGATTGACATGATCCCCGGGGTGAATTTCCTTTCTCCCATCCAATCATCAAGGTTCCTTTTGAAGAGGGCCAAAGGGGTGCTCTGCTTGACATGTATGGGCAGTCTATTCCAACGTCTGGGGAGTCTCTGGGTCAGGAATCTATCCCTCCAGCATGTTTTGTTTATTGTGATGACAAGATTTAGATCCCTGGAGCGTGTGGCTCTGAGGGATTGGGATTTCTTTAAGTGTAGCATGTCCAACAGCTCGGGGTTTGACATGGCCTTGTATGTTAAACAGAGATCGCCTCGGAGTAGACAATATGCGACAGAGTATAGCTGGAGTTTTTTTAAGGTGGTCAGCATAGGGCATTTGCTTTAGGCCTGTGATTCTTTTAGTGAGGTGTTTCTGCGGCCTTTCCAGTTGTTGCAGATGTCTTGAGAGGTACATACCAAATGGGGCATTGTATTCTATAATGGGTGTAATGAGGGATGAGTACAGTGGGACAGTGACCTTCTTTTTTCTGGATGAAAAGCCCTTAGTGATGAGGTGTGCCACATAGAAGGATTTCCTGACTGTTGTGGCGATGTGGTTATTGAAAGTGAGGCCACTGTCCACCTGTGTCCCTAAGTCTCTTATCACACTTTTGGTGTTTAGTGTACTGCCACGTATGTGATAATTCACGGGTACATGTTTTTTTCCCAAAGGGGATAACTATACATTTCTTGGCATTGAGCTTGAGCCCATGGCTCTGGCACCAAGCATCTGTTTCTGTAAGGCCCTTTTGTAGATTATCCACATCATTTGGGGATTCAATAATGGCTCCCAGTTTGCAGTCATCTGTGAACTTTGTTAGCCAGAGTCCCTTAGTGTTGGCCTGTACTTCAGAGAAGTAGATGCCAAACAAGAGAGGTCCTAGGACTGAACCCTGAGGTATTCCACTTGTCACTTGTCTGGAGCTGGATTTGGAGTCAGCTACTTTTACAGTGTGGGTTCTGTCAGTAAGCCAGTTGGCAACCCATCGAGTGACGTAGGGATTAATGCCCAGCTTAGTAAGTTTATCTATGATTCCAGAGTGGGGGATGGTGTCAAAGGCCTTGGCGAGGTCCAGATAGGCTGTGTGGACTGCCTTACCCTCATCCATGGCTCTGGAGACTGATTCGAAGAAGTCAGTAAGGTTCAGGAGACAAGATCGGCCCTTCACGAACCTAAACTGGGTGGGGTCCAGTGTTTTAAGGTTGCCAATGTCTTTGTTTATAAGTTCCATGATAATACGTTCCATGGCCTTGCAGATCAGGCTCGTTAGACTGATGGGGCGGTAGTTCTCGGGATCCAAGGTGGATCCCCCCTTGTGGAGTGGGATAACTGTAGCTGTGCGCCACTCAGTGGACACGAAGCCTGAGGTGAGGGTATGATTAAACATGACATTTAGGTGAGGTGCCATTTCATTTTGTAGTTCATGTAGTTCACAGCCCGGGATGTCATCTGGTCCCATGGATGCTGTATTCTTAACTTTGGAGAGTGCATTTTTTACCTGTGTGGCCATTATTACCAGAATTTGGCAATCTTCCAGTATTGAGATAGGCCATTTAGGGGGTGAGAGGGGGATGAAGTTGGCACTGAATCAATCTGCCAGGATATTGGCAATATCCTTGGGATCAGTATATTTAATGCCATTCTGTTGTAGCTCAGAGCAGATCTGAGCATTGCCATTTAGATTCTTGACATAGTTATAGAATGCCTTGTGGTTATCTTTGGAATCTTTGGCAATTGTATTTTCGTAACTAGCTTTGGAGGATTTTATGAGGGATCTCAGCTTCTTACTGAGACTGGTAAGGGAGTTTTTTGCATCCTGGGATATTCCTCTTTTCTGCAACAGTTTTTTCCTTTTTGTTGTAAAGTTTGTTTATGGCAGGGGACCACCAGATTGGCTTCCTTTTTTTGGAGGAGAGCATCTTGGTTCTATTTGGGATGGCACGATTCATGCATAAGTGGATGTGCTCGTACAGTGCCTTAGTGTAGGACTCAGCAGTCGAACTTTCAGTTCCCGTCTGCATGGGTGTCATGAAGTTTGTAACTTCTGACTTGAGTAGCATGAAGTTGGCCTTGGAGAAGTTTTTTATGGAGGTCTTCTTACTGGGGGGTGGGGGTGGGATGTGGATGTTAAGGGTGATTAGCTTATGGTCTGACCTGACCAAAATGAAACAAAACTGGGAAACCACAAAGTGAGCTGACACCACAGGAACAAAAAATAAAATTTAACGTTTAGCGCTTTTCTCACAAATTGCAGTTGACTTCTTCAGAAAAAAACAGAGTATCACCTCTCAACTCCTTAAATACTCATTACAATGACATCATTAACAAATGTGTGTTAAGCACCATATACATTTAAAGATACAGACTCCCTTTTTTCACCCTTTATACATACAAAGTTAAAAACAATGTTACACTACCTATAATATCTAATTATATTGAATACTTCAGACTTAGTTAACTTGAATTATCAAGGTAACAAAATAATAAAAATTAGCTAATTATATAAAAAAATTAGCTTTTAGCTTCAAAAAACTGTTTATTGAAACCATGTCATTTAATCCTGGGTTAATCTTCTTCTTTTTTCGGCTGCTCCCATTAGGGGTCACCACAGCAGATCAACTGTTTCCATTTCTTCCTGTCCTCTGCATCTTGCTCTGTCACACCAACCACCTGCATGTCCTCTCTCACCACATCCATAAACCTTATCTTAGGCCTCCCTCTTTTCCTGTTACCTGGCAGCTTCATCCTTAGTATCTTTTTCCCAATATACTCTGCATCCCTCCTCAGCACATGTCCAAACCAATGTAATCTTGCCTCTCTGGCTTTGTCTCCAAACCTTCCAACCTGGGCTGACCCTCTAATATACTTATTTCTAATCCTGTCCATCCTCGTCACACCCAGTGCAAATCTTAACATCTTCAACTCTGCCACGTCAAGCTCTGACTCCTGCCTTTTTGTCAGTGTCACTGTCTCCAACCCATATAACATAGCTGGTCACACTACCCTTTGTAGACCTTCCCTTTCACTTTTACTGGTACTCGTCTGTCACAAATCACTCCTGACACTCTTCTCCTCCCACTCCATCCTGCCTATACTCTCTTCTTCACCTCTCTTCCACACTCACCATTACTCTGAACTGTTGATCCCAAGTATTTAAACTCATCCACCTTCGCCACCTCTACTCCCTGCATCCTCACCATTCCTCTATCCTCCCTCTCATTCACACACATATATTCTGTCTTAGTCCTGCTGACCTTCATTCCTCTTCTCTCTAGAGCATAACTCCACCTCTCCAGGGTCTCTTACACCTGTTCCCTACTCTCACTACAGATCACAGTGTCATCTGCAAACATCATAGTCCACGGGGACTCCTGTCTGATCTCGTCTGTCAACTTGTCCATTTAATCCTGGGTTAATGTTGGCATTAACCCTCAATTGCCATAACAGTTCTTTATACTCAAGTAAATAATCCGTAGGACCTCCTCTCTCATCTGCCATAAGTTGTTCAAGAACTGTGAATTTAAAATGGTGACCTGGGTAGGTATTGACATGCTTAGCCAATGAATTTTTTTAAATTAATTTTCCTAATGTCGTATAAATGTTGATATATACGTGTTTGAAAGGCATTCTTTGTTTTGCCTATATAAAAACAAGCACACGTCTGACAAATACCAGCATATATGACATTCTTACTACTACAGTTGTACTTATGTAGTAGTTTCACCCAACCATAACCTTTAAGAAATACACTGTCACCTTCCAAGTTAAAAACATCTTAGAGAGGAAAAAAGGTAGTAATACCTTTGGAGAACTAGGGAGAATGTCTAAATGTAGGCAGTGTACTCGCTGCAATTACATTTTGGAAGGTGACAGCGTTTTGGATGGTCATGGTTCAGTCCATTCTACCCTTTTTGTGCAAGGTGACTGGATGTGCTCAGTAGACATTCAGGATGCATACTATCATATAAAAATGAGCAGAGTTCCAGAGGGTATCTACGCTTCTGTCTAGGAACCAGTTATTACCAGTTCAGAGCACTGCCCTTTGGCTTCACCACAGCCCCCAGAATGTTCACCAAATGCATGGCAATGATAGCAGCTCACTTCAGACTGCAGGTATTCCATGTATTTCTGTACTTGTGTTGCTCTTCTTATGTGCATTAAAAAAATGTGGAGGCCTGGCTGTTCATTTAAATAGTTTATTGTATGCAAATACATCAGGACGGATGATAGAAACATTAAACTTAGATTAATTATCTGACTAACTAACTGACTACATACTTGCATGCTGTCACTCTGGCTGCTCACTCAAAATGGCACTCTTGCTTGCACATGCTCAGTATTTATATGTATATGCTGATTGGAAAGCTTCTTAAAGGTATATCACATACACTGATCTACACTTGGATGATTAGATTATTACCGCCCCAACCAGGCATCTAATAAGTGTGCAAGATCAGGTACTCCAGACTTGTTCCCATCTGGGGATAACCATAAGTTACAACAAATCTCAGTTAAAACTGGTTCAGGCATTGGAATTCATAGGAGCAGATTTCAACACGGTATCAGTGACATTTTCTCTTCCTGTCTCGAGTACACAATGTTAGATTCTGGGTCAGATGAATAACTCACAGTACCAAAATCTCAGCCTGATTGATCAGTGTTGGTGGCTATAGTCCTAGTTCCTCTAGCAAGATTTCTCATGATAATTCTTCAGTGGATGTTAGCAACACAATGGGCTATTCTTTACCAACACTTGTATGCCCAAATAAGAATCAGTCTGGCATGCAAGAGATACCTTTTGTGGTGGGTTCAATTAGATCAAGTTTCTACAAGGCCATCCTTTCATTCTTCCTCAGCCCAAGGCCATAGTGACCAAGGACGCATCCCATATTGCGTTGGGGGGCACTTCCTGGGGAAAACAGTTCAAGGCACTTGGTCCCCTGAAAAGGCCAGCACACATATTATGTCCTGGAAATGAGAGCAGTGCTCTTAGCATTGCAGGCCTTTAAAGATTCTCTCCCTTTCAGGACAATTGTGATTCAGATAGACAATATGTCAGTAGTACATCAGCAAACAAGGAAGAACCAGGTCTTACCCTTTGTGTCGAGAAACTCTCAGAGTGTGACAATGGGCAATCTCATGCAACCAATTTATGATAGCAATGCACATTCCAGGGAAGTCCAGAGTGATAGCAGACAAGTTGAGCAGGTCCATTCTACTTCCTCACAAGTGGTCTCTCAATATGAGCATAGCAGAAATGATTTTTCGCCATTGAGGCCAGTCTTGCTGCGATCTCTTTGCATCTCCCCTAAACAAGTGCAGCAGCTTCTTTGCCCTAATCCCCCTTACAGGGGAATCACTGAGGGGTGCTCTACTACACAATTGGCCTCCCGGTCTCTTCTATGCATATCCTCCAATTTCTTTAATCCGCAAATTTCTGCAGAAAGGTTTCCGGTTGAAGAGCAAAGTCATCCTCATTGCGCCTTACTGGCCTTGACAGATTTCTTTTTTATTTCTTTGACCTTATCTAATTCACCCTCCTTGGATTCTGCATCCGATTCTAGACCTCCTGTCTCCCCCAACAGGCATGATTCACCCAGATATCTCAAACCTAAAGCTGACAGTGTGGTTTCTCCATTTCCTTTAATAGCCAGACAACCTTTGCTCTTGTCCCCCTGTCTGTCATATGCTTTTATCTTCCCATAAAGCTTCTACAGGAAAACTTTACAGAAGTAAATGGAAGAGGTTTGTTTTTTCAGCACCTCTATAAAGTGTCCTTGAATTTTTGGCAAACATTTTCAATGAAGGAGCTAAGTTCAGTTAGCAGCAATCTCTAATTTTCATTAGATTTGAGAACTCCACCCTGGCTTCATCTAAACTTTGTGAGGCCTTCTTGAGAGGTACCCTTCCTTTGAGACCTCCTTATAAAGATCCAACTCCTCCATGGGACTTAAATTTGGTACTGCAGGTCTTGATTCATTCCCCTTTTGAGCCAACATTCAGAATCACCAGTTAGCTGAAACACCTGATGTTCATAAGGATCATTTGCATATATCCCATGTGCCTCTGATACAATCTGATAAAAGAGGTTTGGGAGGTCACTCAGTGGAAATTCTAGCTTTGCTGGAGTTTTCATTTTGTTTTTACCTTTTGAACTAGCAACAAAATGTGATCTAAAGTTTCTGATCTGGAAGACTATCTTTTGGTAGCCATCATCTCTGCTAGAAGGATTTTAGAACGTCAAGCATCGTCTTCTAAACCACCCTACTTGATTTTTCACAGGTATAGAGTAACATTACAAACCAGTCCTTCTTTCCTTCCTAAGGTGTTGTCAGAATCTAACATCAACCAGCCCATTAATCTGCCAGTTTTTTTTCCCTAAATTTGCAAACAAAGGTGAATGCATGTTGCACTTATTGGATGTTCACAGAGAGTTACATTTTTACCTGCATAGAACAAAATAAATTAGAAAAAAAAGGATCAATTATTTGTCTCCTTTGCAGATTCTAATTTGGGTAAATCATTTGCAAAAGTAACTTTAGTCAGATGGCTGATGGATTGTATATCATTTGTCTACAGCAAGTTAGGTCTGTCCTTACCAAAACCTTTAACAGCCCATTCAACTAGATCCATGGCAACTTCTTCATTGTTTATATCTAGCGTTACCATGGACAACATATGTGTGGCTGCAACTTGGGCCAATCCTTATACCTTTATTACTCATTGCAAACTGGATCTGGTCTCAAGGGCAAGAGCAGTTTTTGCCATAACTGTGCTCAGGAATATCCTTCTTTAGAGTCCACCTGGGATCTTAGGTAGCTGTGGACTCTCTCCCATTTGGTGAGGAATGAATGAAAATTGACGACATCAGATAAAGAAGTTATGTACTCACCATAATGTTTCATCTGTTTTGTTCATTTTCGTTCTTCCTCAACTCCCCTCCCACCAACCCCAACCTTTTTAACAATTGATTTCTGGAGGAATGAGAACTTATAAGGACACCACTGTTAATTATGTTGAACTCTAGATAATGGCTTCTTCTACCAGGGATATTACAATAATATTTCTTACATTATGTTAACCAGCAAACAAGATCCAAGGTGTGTTAGGGGCTGGTGCATTGTGGGTAAGGGAGGGGCTTGAGAGCTTTTTAGTGGCCATGAGCTAAAATAATGGCAGAGTCAGATCTGAACCCAACTGTTGAGGAAGAATGAAAATGAACAACACAGATGGAACATTATGGTGAGTTCATAACTTTTTTTTTCTTTAATATCTTTAACATGCACAGCAATCACTGAAGAGACTCCCCCACATTTAAAATATCCCTGACTACACAAAACTGTTTTAGTATATATAACATGCAGGTTGTGCCATGCAATGTTTTATACAAATACTAATAAGAACAAAAATTGTTTTACTGTTACTTTTTTCCCTTTTAGTGTCTTTATAATAATTAATGACATAAAGTGGGGTATATGCTTTACAGTCCATCCACATGTTTTATAAAGTCAACAAAAGTCCAGTCTTTCTCAGCCACTTTTTCATGCAGTCATATCTCACAAATATGATTGACACTGTATAGTCTCCCATTTATTCACTAATTTCAATGTTGTTGGTTTTCTCGTTCATCTCCAACTCTCAACACCAAGACACTGGTTCAAGTCCAAGGTACTCCTGATTCTTCTTGCCAACCTGTGTGCTTTTTTTCTACCTCTCAAACATTTCCTTTGGAACATTGGTAAAGGTTTCATTGGCAAAGTCTGTCTATGAGCTTTATTATTAGAAGAATGAGAAGTAGAGTCCCCTTCTGATGCTGGCTCACTTTTTGTTGGATTAACTTTTTTATTTCCTCTTTAGCATGTTCTGCATCAAAGAATGTCTTTGATCCTTCAGGAAAAAAATATTCTGAAGACAGTTGGATACAGCAGCTTGAATCTCACATCTGCCTCTTTGCATTCCCTGATGGCTGGTATAAATTTGCTTCTTCTTCTGCCTGGTGAACAGTGAATAATCATTTCCACAAACATTCTTCAGTCTCCAATTTTTAATCCTTTTCCCTTCTCCTGTGGTTTTGTCAGGCTCTACTATTTCTGCTAATATGATTGCATCGTTACTAACACAGATCTTGGCTGCTTTCTCTTGGCCTTGTGTGGAGCATACACTTGATGTGCCCTTTCAGTTAACAAATCCTGCTGTGAAATACCAGTCCATTTGATTATTTGTGCTTTTATAAAATGAATACAGTCTGATGTTCTTCGTATTGATCACTGCAACAGTAGCCTTAGCTGCTGCATATGTTTTATCCTGCCAAGGATATAACAGCTGATCATCTCCCAAACCTTCATGGCACCTTCCACACACCCAGACTGTCACATAACTCAAGCTGAGCTGACTAAAAGACGCTTGGTCACCAAGCCCTTCAGAGCTTTACTGCCGCCAAAGAGTACTCTCCTGTGAGGCTTTTGAGGATCTAGTGTCAGCTTGTGCTGTTCCTTTTCTTGGCAGATAAGTATCTTTTGGGAGAAAAAACTTCCATTTAATAATTTTGTTATTGATACTTTTGTGTTCAGAAAAGTTATTTTTAAAGCTAGGAGTTTGTGTTTTAATGGACTGTCAAGAGATTGTACCATACTTATAAGTGAGAATGTTCTTTTTTTCCTGCCAGTTTAAAAGTTGTTTAAAGTAATTGAAAAAAAAAACATCTTTTCTGTGGAGAAATTTCCTTTATTTTACTTTGTGGCGCTAGCAAAGTGTTTTGCAGTGCTTTTGACTGTGCTTTTCTGTGAAAAAGTGACTTTTAAAGACTTTTTTCTGGCATTTGCTGCTTGTTTTCCCTCAGGAAAGAGGCACCATTTTCAGCTTGACCATAGAACAAGCTGTTGGTGCCGTGGTCAGTCCTTCCAGCCACAAAAAGGTAGTGTTAAGCAAACAGCATATGCAATCACAGGAAACTAGCAATTTGCACAGGTGAGTGACTCTGCTGTGGTCGTTATTTCTACTTCTGACCAATCATCTTTTAACCTAGATCCCTCTGGTATAGCATACACAACCACTATGGTCCGGGGGTTAACCATGTCCTCTGCAGCTGTTGGGATCTCTTCAGTTGGCAAGGGACAGCCACTTTTATGGGTTCTGGGAAAGGGAACAGGGAAGACTGACCTGCTTTTTCAGAATGTTGTGCAAATCCCTGGAAAAGCTGTTGCTGCTGCCATTAGTAACAATGTTGGTCCCATTTTTCCTGTCAAAAAAAAAAACAAAACAAGAAAACTAAACATGAATCTGCTTCTCTTCAGATTTCTTTAGACAGAAATAGTTTACTGGGTCTGCCTCCAGTTTAATTCAAGCTGGTGATCCTTCTTGTAAAGTAGTTTCCGGTAAAAAGAAAGAATGCCTCCTTTACTGAAGAGATTCAATATTCTGAATCTGGACAGGAGGTTGAAGAGACAGATAAAGCATTTTCCCCTAAGGTTTCTGATTTGGACTCAGAGGAGAGCTGAGTTGCTGACTCTTACCTGTAGGGAGGTTCTCTTTCTTTAAGACTATTTCTAGAAAGGGACAGTGCTTTTTAGTGGGTGAACACTGAGGCTTTTCAGTCCCTAGGAAAATACTGTGAGCTGCTATAGAAGAAATTTCTGGAATGTGCACCCATTCCTCCACTTGTCAGCCTTGCAGGATGTTTGCTTTACTGTCTGCAGTTTTCCTGTAAGTCAGTCAACTGCCCCTGAAAAGGCAGGTAGGATGTATAAAGTTCGTCAGAAGAGTGCGTTTTTATACACTCTTCCTAAACCTGATCCAGCAACCATAGCTTTAGTTAATCCTTCTGCTGCTAAACATTTAGTTAATCCTAATAATAATCTTACTATTTCTGCTAAAGATGGGAAGATTATTGATAAGTATGGGAGCAAAGTGTATGCTTCTGCAACTTTGATTTTCAGAATTTTGAATTGTCAGACTCGTATGTTAAGTTTTGCCCTGACTGTTTTGTCTGCCATTTGTTCTTGCGAGGAGCAATCTGGATTAAATAATTTAATTTCTTCTGTTGTACAAGTCACTACCCATTGTTTTCAATATGTATATGAATGTTGATACTTCAAGGGCTATGGCTACTGGTACTGTTTTGAGGTGGTTTGCTTGGCTGTGTTTTCAGAACCTCCAGAAGA
This sequence comes from Protopterus annectens, assembly GCF_019279795.1. Taxonomy (NCBI): domain Eukaryota; kingdom Metazoa; phylum Chordata; order Ceratodontiformes; family Protopteridae; genus Protopterus; species Protopterus annectens. The sequence continues at coordinate 865,430,793 of NC_056737.1, read as the reverse complement.
TGTTAAAAATGAGTTTTTAAATTTTGTTTTGGATAGAGATTTATTTTTTGGCCCCTCTGTGGCAGAGATGATCAAAACGTGTGATGATAGGGGTGAGTTGATACCGGGAAATCTCAATGATTTTTTTTCGCCCAACCTTTTCCAAATTGGAACGAAACAAAATAAACAGCCTTAGCAAAGGACAGATAAACATATGTTTTAAGAAGAAATGGCAAAGGGGTTCCAATAAGAATTGTGGAAACTCATAAAACTAAGGACAGTCCAGTAAGTCAGAATGATTATTTAAGAGACCCTGTTCCCCCTCTCACCTTGGTAGCCCCTTTTTTTTCTTCCAGAAAGTCTGAATCTCCATTTTTCTCTTTGACAACAGATAGTTTCAGAGAAATGGGTTCTCAAGGTCATTCATCAAGTTTACAGATGGGAATGGGAGGAAATTCCTCCTTTCCAGTGGGAAATTCCTCATCTTGCAGACCAGACTTTTCTTTCCACCTGTGCTCTCCCAGGGGGTTTTATTCAAGGATGATTTTAGTGCCAAAGAAAGAAAGAAATTGCTTGGAGACTAGTTCTGGGTCTTCCTTTCCTAAACCTGTTTGTGATGGCGCCCAAATTCAGAATGATGTCACTTCGCAACCAGTTACCTCTTCTTACTCTTTCATGTTTCCTGACAACACTAGGCTTAAAAGATGCTTTTTGCTTATCATATTCCTATTTATCCAGACTTCAGACGTTACTTAGGGTTTTGTGTGTCTGAATCACGTTGTCATTTCTCTACCTTACCCTTTGGACTGTCCATGCCACCAAAATATCACAAAGTGTCTAGCTCCAGTTACAGCTTATTGCAGGCTACCAGTATCCACACTTTTTCATATTTAGACTACTTGCTTATCATTGCAGAGTCTTTTTCAAAGTGTCAGGAATCTGTGTCTTGGGTAAGAACATTCAAAAGTTTTTGTCTCCTTCTCACAGGTATGTGTTTCTGGGATGTCAATGACACCACAGTTTAAAGAGGTTATCTGAAGTAGTTTACTTCATTTGGTCTTCAACCTGTGGGATACGGATCTCCACCCAAGTCCATGTCACAGGAGGATAAGGCTTCGTTCTCTGCGAAAATGGCCACTCTCAGAGCAGTATCAGATACGTCCATGTGACTTCTCTCCCATGCTATGGAAGGAGTGGCTAGGGCGGCTGGGTCTGGTGTGTCCATGAGGCGTAACGCCAGTTTACCGAACCCTGTAAGGTGTCCTTTGCCAATGCCCTTTATGACGGCTCAACTATTTTCGGTAAGACTGTCAAGGAGACACTAGTCCAGAGTGAGAAGGGCGGGAAGACATTGTCTGCCATCGGGATCCACTTCTCTAACCCTCAAAGGTCTTTTTCCCGGAACCAGAGAGGGCAAAAGAAGATGTGGTTCCGGAAGTCTCAGTATTCCTGGGACACTCAGGGCTCTTCTTCCCCTAGAGGCAGAGGGAGACAGAATGGATGCCGGCCCAGAGGCCAAGGGGGTCTGCAGAACTTCGGGTCTCGAGAAGCATTCTCGGACAGAACCGGGCAGCAACCCTGAGGGGTTGCCCAGCTGCTCTACTCTGGAGGCAGTTGGGGGATGATTGTCCTTGCACCCAGCGGCATGGGAGTCCATACCAACGGATCGTTGGGTGCTTCAAATCATATCCAGAGGATATTCTGTCCCCTTCGTGGGTTCCCCCATATCTCCCAAACACCTCCCGAACATTCCACCCACGCAAAGGGAGGCACCAGCACAGGAAATTTCCAAGCTGCTAGGAAAACGAGCCATCGAAACCCCCCCCCCCCAGATCAGTCCGGATCGGGCTTCTACTCCAAGTTCTTTTTGATGCCAAAGAAAACGGGGGACTTAAGGCCCATTCTGGACCTCTCTACCATGAACCTGTCAGTTGCCAAAGAAAAGTTCTGGATGGTCACACTACAGTCCATCGTGCCGTACCTGCAAGAGACCAACTGGATGTGCTCATTAGATCTCCAGGATGCTTATCCAGGATGCTTATTATCACATAAAAATGTACAGAAGCTCCAGGAGGTTCCTCCGCTTCCGGCTAGGGGCCAATCATTATCAATTTCGAGCCCTACTCTTTGGTCTCACCACAGCCCCCAGGGTGTTTACCAAAGCGATGGCGGTTGTAGCAGCTCACCTGAGGCTTCAGGGGAATCAGGTCTACCTGTACCTGGACGATTGGCTCCTCACTGCTCCCACCAGGCGTCCCAAACCAGGGATTACTTTCTGACATTTGCCCTGAGTTTGGGTATCACAATCAATACATCCAAATCTCTATTAGAGCCTGTACAGGTGATAGACTACATTGGTGCCAGGATAAACACACTCTAGTGCAAAATGTTCCAGACCTCAAAGAGAGTTCAAAACCTCAGGATGTTTGTCTCCGTAATTTATTGTTCTCACCTCCCGACAGCAGAATCAGTATTGAGGGCCCCAGGCTCGACGACGGTGACCATAACTCTTCTTCCATGTGCTCAGCTACACATGTGGATTTTTCAGTGGACTCTGGCGGTTCAGTGGTCCCTGTTGGATTTACCACTAATCTGTCCTATCCACCTAAGTTAAGTGTGTCGGTCGTCCCTCATATGGTGGATGAGCTCTCCGGACATTTTGGAGGTACGACCCTTTGTTCCAGCCCCGGCCCAAACCACAGTGACCACAGATGCCTCCCAACTTGGGTGAGGGGGGCATTGTTCGGGCAGGACAGTCCAAGGCCTGTGGTCCCCCATAGAGACCAGCTTGCATATCAGTGTCCTAGAGATGAGGGCAGTCCTTCTAGCGTTGCAGGCCCTTCATGCCTTTCTTCCTGTGGGGACAATTGCCATTCAGACATGTCAGTAGTCTGGTATATCAACAAACAGGGAGGGACTGGATCTTATCCGCTTTGTCACGAGGCCATGAGAGTGTGGGAATGGGTGATCTCCACTGGTCGCTTTCTCACTGCAACGCACATTCCGGGACGGTCCAGCATTCTAGCGGACAGGCTAAGTCGGACCATTCTGATGCCTTACGAGTGGTCTCTGAATCTGTCAGTAGAGGAACAGGTCTTCAGTGAGTGAGGTCAACCTTGCTGCGATCTCTTTGCATCTCCTTCCAATGCGAAGTGCAGCAGGTTTTTCGCTCTGAACCCCCCGCCAGGGGAGTCCCCCCCAGAGACGCTCTAGTTCATGCTTGGCCTCCCGGTCTTCTGTATACCTGCCACTTCCTTTCATCCCGAGGTTTCTGCAGAAAGCTTGTCGACTGGGGAGCAAGGTGATCCTCATTGCCCCATTCTGCCCTCACCAGGTTTGGTTTCCCTTCCTTTGGTTTCACCTTCTGGCTCCACCTTGGATCCTAGATCCCATTCAGGATCTGATCTAACACCCATTGGGGGTGCCTCATCCAAGTCTGGACAGCCTGAAGCTCACAGCTTGGCAGCTCGAGTTCCCGTGATTGCTAGGACTCCCGGACTTTCCTCCTCAGTTGTCTATTTTGGTGGCTGCTCATAAGTCTTCAGCCAGAAATGCTTATAGCAGCAAGTGGAAACGGTTTTCTTTCTGGGCCTCTCAGAGGAGTTTAGATCCTTTCACGGCTCCTATTTCCACTATTCTTGATTTTCTAGCTGATATTTTCCAGCATGGTGCTAGTTCTTCTACTGTCAAAGTTCAATTGGCTGCCATTTCTCATTTTCATGTGGGTGAGAATTCTGCATCCTTGGCATCTTCTAGACTGTGTAAAGCCTTTATTAAAGGCACTTTTTTGCTACGTCCCCCGGTCAAAGATCCTGTCCCCTCGTGGGACCTTACTATGGTTCTCCAAGCTCTGGTCACCCCTCCTGCAACTGCAGATCTAAAATTTTTATCGTGGAAAACAGCTTTTCTGGTGCTATTACCTCTGCTAGAAGGGTTTCAGAATTACAGGCCTTGTCCATAAAATTCCCGTACATGATTTTTCATAAAGTTACTTTCCCTACGAACCAACCCATCTTTTCTTCCTAAGGTGGCTTCACCAGTCAATATCAGTCAGACTATAAATCTGCCTGTGTTCTTTCCAAATTTTACCAACAGGATGAAATACAAACTACACATGTTGGATGTTCATAGCCAGTTACGATTCTATTTAAACAGGACAAAAAATTTTCGTAAATCTGATCAATTGTTTGTTTCGTTTTATAGACTCTTTTTGGGCAAACCTATTTCCAAGGTCACTATAGCTAGATGGATTTCTTCATGCATCCTGCAGGTCTATAAGGAAAAAGGCATGTCTTCTACAGGTCAGGCTAAAGCTCATTCCACTAGGTCCATGGCTACATCTGCAGCTTTCTGGTCTAGGGTGTCTTTAGATGACATTTGCTCTGCAGCTACCTGGTCCTCATCTCATACGTTTATTTCCTATTACAAATTGAATCTGACATCTAGAAGGAGAGCATCCTTTGGCTCCGCGGTGCTCCGGAATATCCTTCCATGAGAGCCTCCCAGGATTTTAGTAGCTGGTGACTCTGTCCCACAGGTTGAAGACCAAATGAAGTAAACTACTTCAGGTAAAGAAGTTATGTACTCACCATAACATTCCATCTGAGTAGTTGTACTTCATTTGTCTTAAACCGTCCCTCCCTCCTTCCCCCGGACCTTGGCGCATGTTCAGCCTACGGCTGCAGTGTAGGTCACAAGTATGTAATCAGTCGGGTTCTAAGGATAAGTTCAGCAAACTCGATCTGGGGATGGAAGTCAGTGGAGGTGTATTATGGATAAGGGGAGGAGTCTGGAGCTCGGAGCTGATGCTAGTAATTTTTGCCAGCCCGGATCTGATATGGATCCGTATCCCACAGGTTGAAGACAAATGAAGTACAACTACTCAGATGGTATGTTATGGTGAGCACATAACTTCTTTTTTTTCCCCGCAGGAAAAATAGATCTATATCTAGATCTATTTCTAGGATTTTCCTCTCAGAATTTGATAACTGTGATGGAATACCTCAGGATTTTAGGTCTCATGACTTCTATGACTCTTATGAAATCCCTGGCAAGACTCCACATGAGAAAGATACAGTTGTATCTGAAGTCTCTTTGTTCTCAGCACCAACACCCTTTTCAGATCCCAGTGCTGGGGTTTGTCAGAAGAGGAAACACTTGATGGAGGAAACAGATATCCTTAGGTCCAGGTCTCCCTATCTCCCTCCCTCTTCCAAAGCAGTCAGTCACCACAAATGCCTTGGATTTTGCTTGGAGAGCAGTTTCAAGAGGGATAAAAGTGCAAGGTGTGTGGGACACCCAAGGACAAGACACAAGCACATAAATATAAAAGAGGTACTTACCCTGATGAAGGTACTCAACTCTCTGAATCATCATTGATCCTAGGGACCTTTTCAACTTGTTATACATAATGCCATAGTCATGTGGTACAGCAACAAACAAGGGATAATCAGGTCATATCCCCTCTGTAGTCTAGCCACTAGCTTGGCACATAGCTTTGCAGCACATTCTTATACTATGGGCATCCTACATTCGGTCAGAGCAGAATTGTGTGGCAGACAAGCTGAGCACGACAAGGGCAGACCTTCATAAATGGAAACTGTGTCAGTGGGTCTTCCAAGATGTCCATTTGTGGTTAGTTTCTCAAGCAGACCTCTTTGCCTACTCTCTGAATAATCAGCTGGCAAGATTCTGCTCCAGGACTCCATACAAGAAGGCCTGGAAGACAGATGCCTTTTCTTTTCTTTGGACAAGAGTGTTCCTGTATGCTTTTCCATCCTTTCCAATAATTTCCAGGGTACGTCTGAAGATTTACAAGGACTCCCTTCTGGCCCAGACAACCATGGTTCTCCCATCTTTTGGAAATGGCCAGGGGCAAATTGCCACAAGCTTGCTCACAGACTGGATCTACTCACACAAGAACAGGAGTGTTTAATGCACCCTTGACACCAATCAACAATTTCTGCCTGGATGATAGGGTTGTAATTTCTTTTAGGCAGCTGTTTACTAACAATGTGCAGCAGGTGCTAAAGGAGGCAAGAAAGCCTGCTACTAGAAACTTGTATATTAGCAAATGGAAGAGGTTTTCTAGTTTGTGCCAACAACATAGCCAGCACCCCTTCAGGCTAGTTGTTCTGTGGTTTTACAATATTTTTGTGAGTTGCTATCCTATGGCATGTCTTACTCCTTTGTCAAGGTTAATTTATCGGCTGTTTCAGCATGTCTGCCCTTGGTTCTTCCTCTTTCAATGCATTCTCATGTCAAAGTGCTTTTGAAAGAAGTTTTGCATAAGAGTCCTCCAAGAAATGTGGTAGCCCCTCATTTTATGTTAGAGAAGCTAATGTTTGTTCCATTTGAACCAGCTATCCTGGCTGCCTTGAGACTCTTAACGTGGACAGTAGTTTTACTGATTACTCTGACCTCTGCAAGAAGAATATCTGTGTTACAGGCTCTTGTGGTAAGTCACATCTATCTCATTTTCCAGAAGGACAGAGTTTCTTTGAGAAATAATACTTTTTTATGCCTAAAGTGGTGTCCGAGTTTACAATAAGCCAAACTGTCAAGCTCACTGTTTTGTTTCCTGAATCCAAAAATGAGGGGAAAGGGTACTCCTTACCTTGGATGCCCATGGACACCTCTGGTACTATCTTGACAGAACTAAATATTTCAGATCTTTGAATCAGTTAATTTCTTGTGAAGGTAAGAAGGAACTACCTGTGTCAAAACAGAGTATTTCCTAATGGTTGTCTAAGGCTATTACTTTTGTAATACTCATCAAAACAAAACTATTCCAGGCAGGGTCAAGGTCCTCTCTACCAGGGGCTCAGCTTCATCTATAGTTTTTTGGAAATGACTGGATTCTAGAAGTATTCAAGAAGCTGCAACTTGGTCCTCTGTGCATTCATTTACATAGCACAATTAGCTTGATTAGTTCTCGAGGCCTAGATCAGATGTTTCAGTAGAGATGAATAAGATGGAGAAACACGGCAGGAAAAATAAAAACTTTTAATCCGGTTAGCGCTTTCACATCAAAGATGCTTCATCAGACAATACAATTCATCAAAACTAACTCAGTTATATAGATCAGATGCTCCTGGACTCCTCTCCTTCCACCTTCTAAATGTAGTAAGGTAGGGTAGCCTACCCATATATCTAAGGATACTGCAGCAGTGATCAATATGATGAACATAGTACAGTTATGTAAGTAAATTTACCATAACAATAGATGCTTGACTGATCACTGCTGCAGTAGCAACTCCCTCCTTGTATCCCACTTATTTTTTTTGTTTTGTTTATGCTAGGCTGGAGTTATTTATTTTTTATTCTTCCTAGCATTGTTCTTTCAGGGCTCAGCCTCTTTTTCTCTGTTGGCAGGAAAGCTCTGAAGGGCTTGGTGCCCATGTTTGTCTTTTAGTCAGCTCAGCTCAAGCTGCCTGACAGTCTGGGTGCATGGAACATGCCCTGAAACTTTTATATCCTGTTATATCCTTGACACCTTGGCAGGATGTGACCCATATAGATAAGGCTACTGCAGCAGTGATCATTCAAATGTCTACTGTTATGGTAAGTTTACTTACACAGCAGTAGGCTTCCAGTTTCTCTGGTACAGCATAAAATCTCAGGTTTTCTCTGTATGCTCCGTCTTCTAACGCTACCATTTTTTGAAACAGCTCTTTTTCAGAAGTCTTGTACTCAGTCAGCCTTTTCTTAATTTCAGCCTCTGATTTTTTGCAGTTTTGTCAGTCCATCTGAATGGCTAGCTACAACTTCTTCTGTTTTTAAAGCCTTTTGTTATTTGAGTTGATACACTCCTTCAGTGGTTTATTTATTTTAATCATCTCTGAGTGTATTACTTGAAGCCATCTCTTGTACCAAAGCTGAAGATTGAACTGCTTTTTGCTGAGTAGCTGCAGGATTTTTCCCAGCCAGTGTTTTCTCTTAACCTTTTCAGATTGATTTTATTTCTGGTTCTCTAAATTTCTCCTTTGCTGACATCAGGGTAGTATACCTACTAGCCAGTAATTGAATTTTACTCAAGTTGACGATATCACTAGCTCTTTTTTCTCAGCTTTCCCAGTGTAAAATTAAGCTATTGATCACTGTGTTGCCATCTTGGAAGTCCTACAATAAAAGATTTATTTAAATACCTTTATTGAATTATCATTTGTGACATAAGAGAACATTTATATAAAATGAATCAAGCCATGTTTATAAGTTCACATTTACAGTCATTATACATCACATATATTGTTATATATCCTATAATCTTAGCAACATTGCATAAATTATTAAATTCCTGCCTTCTCTTACACCTCATTCCTCCTCCAAACATTTTTAGGCATATATCGTTCCCACAATTTCCATGTTTTCTATGTAATTTACTCTTACCCTTTTGTAAAGATCCCAATTACTGTTCTTTTATCTCTGTTACAGTATTCAGTATTCCATGTATAGAGATTTAGATTTTCATTTCTATTTTCTAGAAACCGCTTTTTTGACAGCCAACAGAATTAAACTTAACAAGGCATTACTACACTTGGACAAATCAAATCCTGTATTCTAGCTCAGAGTCATCACACCTCCATTTGCCATCTGCCTGAGGAAAAAATATTTGAAGTCGCTTAGGGAATAAAAGTATCTATACAGATGGGTCTGGGACTAATGAGCGAACGGCCGTTTCACTGAATCTGAAACAGCCATGCATACTTGAGCGAACGGCCATTTCACCGAATCTGAAACAGCCATGCATACTTACGCAAAAGTGTTTTTCACAGAAAATGCACTTTTGCGTAAGTATGCCTGGAGGTAGAGGGAGTTGTGTGGGAGTGACTATTGTGGAGATCATACTACGGTGCGGTTAAGGGAATTTTTCTCTTTTCCCCACTGTAGTGCGATATCTGAGTGAGAATAATAAAGTAGGGGGGGGTGTGGGGAGCTTGCCCCCCTGCATAAATTTATTCTTTTTTAATGTTTTGTTTTTAACGCGCTTTAACGAAAGTGCTTTTTCGGTAAAAGCACTTTTGTTAAAGTGTGTTCGGGTTAGTTGGATTCGGACTGTTGAACTTTCGTTCAACAGTCCTAGATCCATACAGACACCTCAGGGCAAAAATCCTAAATCTTCATTTTATTACATATTTGGGAGCCATGCATATGTACTTCCATAGTTTCTGTGTGGATTAGTTATGTCATCTTTCTTCTCAAACGTTTCTGACCTATTCTAATTGATTCCTATAGTTATTTGTAATATTTTATATGCCCTATTAATTATAATTTTTTTTAACAGCAGCTTCTGTTCTATATTCCATTAAAAACTCAACAAGTGCAGCTCTTTCATTTAGGATTCTCCTATACCTTTCTCTTTGTTTATACTTTGATATCAATCCCTGATAGGCAAGGAGATCACTAGCTTGCATTCTGAATGTCTTCTTGGCATCTTTCCATTGTATTACCTTTCCTTCACTAAATATTTGATGTCCTTCCATATCACTGGATGCTGTCTGCACTTGCATATGGTCATGAAAAACATCCAAAGCAACAACTGAACAATCCTCCAGGCTTTCCCCAGCCTCTAGACAGATGTCTGAGGAAGGCTGGACAGTAGGCAAATCAGACCTGAGTTTTTGGCCTTTTTCTTAGCCGGCAGCTGACCCTTGAGATGGAAAGCCTCTGTCATAGCACCTTGCACCAGCAACTTCAAATATCGGTTTTCTAGGTAAATAAACAAGGAGAAGAGGTTACTTAGGGTCTTATGGACAGACACTTGGCATGTAGCATACTGTGTATGATCATGAGAAGCACCTAAACAAAAGAGACACTATTCATGAAGATCTTTATGGGGAATCTGCCTCCAGCATTGGACAACATATAAACCAATAACACTAAAATAAAAGAGAAGACAAGAAAGAACTCCAGCAGAGCACTTATATGAAAATGGCTCAGTAACCATCACAGAAGAACAGCTTTCAGACTGGTAGCAAAGAAGTTCTGAGGTGTGTGCTTCCGTATATCAGCTTTATGCCGTACACCTTGTGTGGAGATCATACATGTAACCTACGATGCCTGTAAACTCTAAAGGCTTTGGTATACTGGCCAGACATTGGGTTATCCTTGGCAAGGAGATCCCTTACGTAAGAAATACTGTACCCATGAAAAAGTAAAATTTTACAGACCTGTACTTTCCCAATACTTTGGATGTTCTTCGTGTTTCACTGTTGCAGTCATTACATTTGGGTAATCTGCTGGCAGGTTGCCCTCAGTCGGCCTGAATAACAAAGTTTTGGGTCCTGCATCAGTTGCTGTCTCCTCTTCAATGATGTCAGGTCATCAGGGGTATAAAACATGCAGCCGATGCCATTTTATTCAGTCCTTCTTGCTGTGCGGTGCCCGAAGCAGAAGCAGTTCACAAGTGCCGGTCAGCCGACTCCTGAAATTTTCGCATTTGAGTTTCAGAACCAAAGTCTTCAAACTAAAGCTAAGTACCGCATTGGGGAAACTTCTTCTTGCTCCTTACCGATGTCAGTAAAAGTTAATAATTGCATTACTTGTGGAAAGCAAATACCTCATAAGGATTTTCATTTGTACTGTATTCCTTGCCTAGGCCCAGATCATAACGTGCCTTGCTGTTGGTTTTGTGCTAGATTTAACCAACGCACTATTAAGCGTCGGTATATTTTTGCTTCTAAATATTTTGGATCAAGATTTAATTACCCTGAAAAGTCATCGGTTAGCAGTCCGACTACCGGAGTTCACAAAACACGCAAAGAAAAAGACAGAGACAGACCGTCAAGGTCCAAAACCGATGACAAAACTTCTCCTAAGCCAGTCGCTGGTTTGCCGGTACTCAGTGAGGTGCTTACGCAGTCCCTGATACTCGCTACTTTTGAGTTGCAGGCCTCTACCGAGACCCATGCAGAGTCCGGTATGCCGCGATATTCTCAGAGTATTGAACCCGCGGATGTCTCTCCCTTGGATGGATCTGGAGCCGCTGAGCAGGCACCGGCTTCTGAGGGTGTTTTCAGGCCTCAACATTTTTATATAAAACCGACGCCAGCCTCAAAAACAAGATCAAAAACATCTTCTATGTCTAAAAAAACAATGCATGAGCCACGTGCTCAGGGCCCTATGCCTAAAAATCAGATGATCAAAATGGCTGAGGACTTAATTACCTTAATCAGGGGTTCCCATCCCCCCCCTGCTAAGAGGCCTAGGCAAGGCACTGATTATGAATCTTCAGATCAGGTTTCCATTTCTTCTGATTCCTCTTCTGATCAGGAATTTTCTACTCCACCCTATGAGGATTCTGGTGCAGAAGAATCCATCCCATCTGCATCTCCTCCTGAGGATTACTCTTTTGGAGAAACTTTGCATACTTTAAGGGAACATTTTCACTGGGAAAGTCAGGATTTCTCTGAATCAAAAAAGAGGCTTAGGGATTTCCTTCTTCTTCCTCAGCATAGGCCTTTGGCAGTACCTGCTGTATTAGACATTGTTGATGGTGTGTTTTCGGAATCAAGCATGGCTCCGGATTCCCTACCTCTGGCTTCTAGTAAGCCAGACAGATATTACAGGGTTCCTGACTCCCACAAATTTCTATTCAAAAATCCTGCTGCTGATCCTGAGACTATCTCACAGAGTCCCAAAGGTGTAAAGGCCTCTAAAGCCAAAAATCCTACCCCCTCTGATAGAAATTCCAGGGCGCTGGATAGATGGGGAAAGAAGGTTTATACGTGTGCAACCTTGGCAATTAGGGCCTTAAACTGCCAGTTTTGTATGGGTTTGACATAATGGTTAAGGTCTTTACCTCATAGACACAAGGTACAGGGTTTGAGTCTAACCTCGAGTTTTTATCTCCAAACTCTGAACCTTGCAGCATGGGCTGATCATTTAATTATTCAAACAACACCTCTCAGTAAATCTGTGATGGATGTTATTTTGGAAGCCAGAAGGCCTAGTACTAGAAAATCATATGTTGATAAATGGAATAGTTTCTGTGCTTGGAACCAAGCACAAGGAACGGACACAGCAAAGCCCAATATCCCTCAGATTTTACAATATTTGACTGAGATGCTTGACAAGGGCCTATCTTTTTCTTCAATAAAAATCCATGCCTCTGCCATCTCGGCTCATTACAACATGGAGCCTCCCCTTTTTTCTCATCCTCTGCTTAAACAGTATCTTAGAGGGGCCAAAAATTTAAGGCCTCCCAGAAGATCACCATCTCCTGCATGGGACCTCAATTTTGTGCTGGAAAAACTCACCCTGCCTCCTTTTGAACCAGCAGCTACTGCGGATATAAAATTTTTACCTTGGAAAACAGCTTTCCTCTTGGCAATCACTTCAGCAAGAAGGGTTTCAGAACTACAGGCTCTCATGGCTGTGGAGCCTTTTATTACATTTTACCTGGACAGGGTGTCCCTCAGGACCAATCCTTCTTGTATGCCTAAGGTGGTATCTAGTGTGGCTCTTAACCAAACAATTCACCTGCCAACATTTTACGCAAATCCGCAGAACAAGGGGGAGCGGATTCTGCATTCTTTGGACGTACACAGACAACTAAGATTCTACTTAAACAGGACCAAATCTCTAAGAATGTCTGAGCAACTACTGGTGGCATTTGCTGCAGGATCAGAGGGGAAGGCTATATCAAAGCAGACTATTTCTAAGTTGATAAGCCACTGCATTTGTTTCTGCTACTTGCACCATGGTAAACCTGTGCCCAAGGGGATCAGGTCACATTCCACCAGGGCTGCCTCTACCTCAGCAGCTTTTCTCAGAGGAGTTCCAACCAAAGACATTCTAGAAGCTGCTACTTGGAGCTCTGTTCATAGCTTCACAAAGCATTATCATTTGCCTCTCTTCTCCAAATCCAGGGCAGGCTTTGCCACTGCAGTTCTGCAGGGCCTTATAGCCGCTCCTAATGCTATTTAGTTCCATCCTCCCATCTATAGCTTTAGGATTCTACCCAAATGTAATGACTGCAACAGTGAAACACGAAGAACATAGTACAGTTGTGTACACTTACCATAAATGGAGACTTTCAAGTGTATTCACTATTGCAGTCCGGGTTATCCACCCACCACCCCCCTTTCCTATAACTTCTCTTTCCTTCACTATATTCTAAAGCCTTTGTGGTGTATTTGCTCCTAGATGAATGTAAAGTTTATGTTGCTAAAAGTGCATTTACATATATTTCTGTTTATTTATATATATATTTATTTTTGCTCCCCATTTGGGGGGCACCTGACATCTGGGGCAAGAAAAACTGAATAAAATGGCGTTGGCTGCATGTTTTATACCCCTGACGACCTGACGTTATGGAAGAGGAGACAGCAACCGACACAGGACCCAAGACACTGTTATTCAGGCTGACTGAGGGCAACCTGCCAGCAGATTACCCAAATGTAATGACTGCAACAGTGAATACACTCAAACATTTACATTTACGGTAAGTGTACACAACTGTACTTTCCTTTGCCATCTTCCAGTAAATTCCAGCCTCCTTTTTTCTATTGTCTATACCCCTACTTGCAGTCACCCCTATCAGCAGAATCTACTTTCTTTATTCCCATGTTGTTTTAGTTCTTAGTATACTTTCTGCTAGTTCGTGAATGTAATATTCTGTATAACTGTTGATCTGAAGTAGGAACTTCATTTGTCAGCAACCTGTGGGATACGGATCCGATCTCGGATCCGAGCCGGCAACTTCTAACATAGCATAGATCCGAGCTCCTAGCTCCTCCCCCTTACCCATAATCCCCTGCTTGCCCTAACTGACCTCAGATCTAGTTTGCCGCTCTTCAAGCAACAGCTAGGTTTAGAGCTCTTGGCGTTTGTGAGAAAAAAAGTTTTATATTTTTTCTTCTGAGTGACTGGTTGTGTGTGTGATAGGTTTACTCTTTCTCCCTTTACACATCTATCTTAATTGTTTTATTTTTCGTATAATTCTCCCTCCCCCGCTGGTCGTAGCATGTGTGTGTGACTGGATTAGGGGCCTAGTGAGTGTGCTTACTTTAATGTCGGAGGCCCCTAAGGCAATTTTTTCGAAATGCACCGAGTGTGGTCACAAGCTTTCACCGGCTGATGGCCACACTCGGTGCGTTAGGTGCCTTGGGGTTGAACACCTCTCTTCGGGTTGCGCGATTTGCGCGGCGTTCAACCCCAGGGCACTCAAGGATCGAAGGTCGAAGCTAGTTCTGGCGGGTCTTCTACCCCCAGACTCTGCTTTGGCCTCCGGTGCCCGCTACCCCCCCGGTAGCAGTCACCCCTGCCTCCCTTCCTCCGACCGAGACTCAACCTCCCACTTCGGCTCCGGAGGATAGGGAGGCCAGGAAAGAGAAGCGGCGGGAGAAGCACCTTAAGCGGCGGGGCGAAGACTCTTCATCGGCCCCGCCCGCCAAGAGGGCTTCCCCATCCAAGTCTTCTCATTCTCCTCCTCCTCGGACCCGATCCCCTTGTTTCTCCCCGGGTCCCGAGGAGGAGGTGATCCGGTCCCCGTCGAGTTCATCGAGGCGACACTCCAGGTCTGCCTCGGTGGCCTTGTCGAGGTCCACTTTCAGCATGTCTGATGCGGATATGGACCGGATGATGAGGAGATTCATCCAGGCCCAGATGCAGATGGGAGTGCTCTTGCCTCCCCCCCCCTCTGAGGGGGAGCTTGACCCCTTTTTTCGCTCCTATAGCTCCTTCTCCGACCCGCATTCCGGGCTCGGAGCCGAGCCACGTTGGATCCGGGGGTAGGTCGGAGCCGACCGTGTTGGGCACGTCGGCTCCGACTATTCCCTCGAGTCTGTCTCATCCGACCTCTCGGAGCCGTGGGCCGAGCTTTGGATCCGAGGGATTCGGTGTGCTGTCGGCTCCATCCCGGTCGGAGCACACTGGTCCTTCGGATCCGACGTTCTCAGCGCCAGGTCCGATCCACCCTTCGGATCCGGGCGGGAGTCGGATCTCGGATCCTTCTGAGAGCGGCTCCTCCTCGGCCTTTGCTGCGGTGGAGAGGGCACTGTCGAGTGCTTCCAGGCCTCCGGTCCTGGCTTCGGCTCTTTCCTGCACTCCTTCTCATCTGATCCTGGCTCCCCTCATCCAGACCTCTGGGCAGCCTGCCTCAGCGCCTTTAGGAGTTCCAGTGGAACAGGTTACAGCCCATGAGGACTCCTCGGACAGCCCCCCCGAGGAGATTCCTCACAAGGCAAAGTGCAAAAGGAGGCACATAGACTCCCCTGAGAGTCTCACAGAAGATACGGACTTGGATGAAGGGGAAGGCTCCCTGAGATCACCCCCTAAGGATGTCTCCTTTGGAGACATCATGGAAATGCTCAAAATCAGAGGTGGGTGGTCTGCCCCCAAGGCTTCCTCTGACAAGTCCGTATTCCTTGAGGCGTTCGAGGCAGGACCATCTACCTCTTGGGTGTCCCCTCTACCCGACCCCCTGGTGGATCTCATATCCTCTAGGGCTTGGAAGGAACCGGACACCGTAGAGCCGATCCCCAAGCGCCCAGACAAAATTTTGAGCCCCCCAGCAGAGAGATTACATTGGAGCAGAGGTCCCCCTGTGGATGCCATGTTGGTGGCTGCAGCCACTAAGAAAGAGTTGGCTCAGGAGGGCCCCACGGTTCATCCTCCGAGCAAGGAGTCTCGCGCGATGGACCGTCTTGGGAAGCGGGCCTTCAGTTCAGCGACCTTCTCTATGAGGGCCTTGAACTATATGGCACACGTTATTAGGATGCAGCGGGACCTAATTAAGGAATACGCTGCTTCTCCCCCGGGGTCCATGTCGGAGGGAGACAAGGATTTGTACACTTCCTGAATGGCCACCCTCCGCTCTATCTCTAATACCTCTATGCGGCTATTGTCTCATGCTACAGAGGGAGCCGCTAGAGCAGGCGGAGTCGGGCTTGTCATGAGGAGACAGGCCTGGCTCCGTCACTGTGACTTCTCGGAACCTTTTAAGGCATCATTCGCGAATGCCCCTTTTGATGGTTCTGCACTGTTCGGCAAAACCGTTCGTGACACTCTTGTCCAGATCAAGAAAGACGGGAAGACCTTGTCTGCTGTCGGAGTCCGCTTCTCTGCGCCCCAGAGGTCCTTTTCCAAGAACCAAAAGGGTCAGAAGAAGATGTGGTTCCGAAAATCGCATCATTCTCAGTCTGCTCAGGACAACCAGTCCTCTCATGGCAGAGGAGGACAGGGAGGACGCCGCCCCAGAGGCAGAGGGGGTCCAAGGAATTTTGGGTCCAGAGAACCTTTCTCTGAGAGGCCCACGCAGAACCCCTGAGGGGTTTCCCGACTGCTCCACTCTGGAGGCAGTCGGGGGGCGTTTTTCGAAGCACCTGGCAGAATGGGAGTCCATAATAACAGATCGCTGGGTGCTTCGCATTCTATCCAGAGGTTACCTAATTCCCTTCATAGCCAACCCCAGAATCAGAAGCCTTCCCGACGTCCCACCCAGTCAAAAGAAGGCGGCCACTGCAGAAATCCAGCAGCTTCTACAAAAGAGAGCCATCCAGCCCATCCCCCCAGATCAAGTCGGATCAGGGTTTTACTCCAGGTTCTTTCTGGTGCCAAAAAAGACGGGGGACTTGAGGTCCATCCTCGACCTCTCTTTCCTAAACCTGGTGATACCCAAACAAAAGTTCTGAATGGTCACGTTGCAATCCGTCCTCCCCTTATTGCGGGAGGATGACTGGATGTGCTCTATAGACCTCAAGGATGCGTACTATCACGTTCTAGTGGACAGGCGTTCCAGGAGGTTCCTCCGCTTCCGGCTGGGAGCCAGTCACTTTCAATTCAGAGTCCTCCCCTTCAGTCTCACCTCAGCCCCCAGGGTGTTCACCAAGGTCCTAGCGGTAGTAGCGGCTCACCTGAGACTCCAGGGAATTCAGGTCTTTCCATACCTGGACGACTGGCTCCTCACAGCCCCAACAAGGCATCTACTTTGCTCAGGCAGGGACTATTTTCTTGGTCTGGCTCCTCTATTAGGATTAACCATCAACATGACCAAATCCTCTCTCACCCCTACACAGATACTAGATTTTATAGGGGCAAGACTGGTTTCCAGACGGATGCTTGCGTTCCTGACTCCGGACCGACTTCAGAACCTGATGTTACACGTGCAGGCCATTCTTCATCTGCAAACTCCTTCGGCGGAATTGATTCTGAGGGCCCTAGGATCTATGGCAGCTGTAATCCCTCTGCTACCATTGGCCCGGCTGAATATGAGGATTCTACAGTGGACCCTCCAGGTACAATGGTCCCTGTCTTGCAACCCTCTGTCTCACCCTGTTTCCTTAAGCAAGGTTTGCAGAAAATCGCTCCTGTGGTGGCTCCAGTCTCCCAACCTCCACACGGGCCGTCCCTTCTCACTACCTCCACCAGTCGACACAGTGACCACGGACGCTTCTCGCCTGGGGTGGGGGCATTTTCAGGCAGAACAGTCCAAGGCACTTGGAAGCGTAGAGACCTCTTTGCATATCAACGTCCTAGAGATGAGAGCGGTGCTTTTGACATTGCAAGCACTACACAACTCTCTTCCGGTAGGGACAATTGCGGTACAGACAGACAACATGTCGGTAGTCTGGTACATCAACAAACAAGGGGGAACCAGGTCTTACCCCTTTTGCCGCGAGGCCATGAGAGTGTGGCAATGGGCGATTTCCACCGACCGCTTTCTCATAGCAACGCACATTCCAGGAAGGTCCAACCTTTTAGCGGACAGGCTCAGTCGTACTATCCTGACTCCCTACGAGTGGTCTCTCAACCACCGAGTGGTAGAGCAAGTATTTGCCCGATGGGGGCGACCTTGTTGTGATCTTTTTGCCTCTCCTTCAAACACAAAATGCACCGATTACTTTGCTCTGATCCCCCCTCCGGGGAAGTCCCCGAGAGACTCTCTAGTTCATGCTTGGCCTCCCGGTCTGCTTTATGCTTACCCTCCTCTACCCCTGATGTTGAAATTGTTACAGAAAGCCAGGCAGCTGGGGAGCAGAATGATCCTCATTGCCCCATTCTGGCCTCGTCAGACGTGGTTCCCTTACCTATGGTCTCACCTAGTGAATCCACCATGGATTCTGGATCCCATTCCGGATCTCATCTCGCATCCTCTCGGTCTTCCAACTCCGAATCTGGTCAAACTCAAGCTGACGGCTTGGTTGCTCCAATTCCACTCCTCATAAGGACTCCCGGGATCTCATCACCGGTTAAAGCCATTCTTGTAGCAGCTCATAAGCCTTCCACCAGGAAGGTTTATCGGAGTAAGTGGAAACGCTTCACCATTTGGGCAAAACACCGTCGTTTAGACCCGTTCACAGTCCCGATATCATTGATTCTAGAATTTCTAACCTCTCTCCTTCACCAGGGGGCTAGTTCTTCCACAGTCAAGGTACAGCTGGCAGCAATCTCATACTATCATGTGGGACAAGAGTCTGGTCCTATTATGACTTCCAAACTGTGTAAGACCTTCCTCAAGGGTACCTTCCTCTTTAGACCTCCAGTTAAAGAGGTGGTACCCCCATGGGATTTATCCTTAGTCTTGCAGTCTTTGACTGGTCCCCCATTTGAACCGGCTGCCACGGTTGATCTTAAATTTCTCTCCTGGAAGACAGCCTTTTTGGTGGCCATAACTTCAGCCAAAAGGGTATCGGAATTACAAGCCCTTTGCGTCAAACCACCATATTTGGTTTTCCACCCGGATAGGGTTTACCTCAGAATCAATCCGTCCTTTCTACCTAAGGTATCTTCAGAAGCGAACATCAATCAATCCATCAATCTCCCAGTGTTTTTCCCCAACTTTCATAACAAAGGAGAGTACAAGCTTCATTCCTTGGATGTACACAGACAATTACGTTTCTATATCCACAGAACTGCTGGTCATAGGCAATCCGATCAGTTGTTTATCTCCTTTGCCAAAAGTAATTTTGGAAAATCAGTTTTGAAGGTTTCTCTCTCTAGATGGATCTTGAGTTGTATTCTGTTAGCATATCAGAGTTCGGGAAGGCCTGCACCTCAAGGAGTCCGTGCTCATTCTACTAGGGCTGTTGCCACTTCTGCAGCCTTTCAGGCTAGGTTTCCACTGGATGACATTTGTTCCGCAGCCACTTGGGCTTCATCTCAGACCTTTATCAGCCATTATAAAATAGATGTTATTTCCCGAGGTAGAGCGTCCTTTGGCTCTGCGGTGCTCCGGAATATCCTTCCATGAAGGCCACCCAAGACTTAGGTAGCTGGGGACTCTGTCCCACAGGTTGCTGACAAATGAAGTTCCTACTTCAGATTAAGAAGTTATGTACTCACCATAACGTTCCATCTGAGTAGGTATCTTCATTTGTCTGCAACCATCCCCCCCTCTTTCCCCCTGGCCGATTGGATCGCTCTTGTGTTATCAGCATATGTTCCCATTGGGACACCTATTATCTGTTGTGCTATGGGGCAAACTTGATCTGAGGTCAGTTAGGGCAAGCAGGGGATTATGGGTAAGGGGGAGGAGCTAGGAGCTCGGATCTATGCTATGTTAGAAGTTGCCGGCTCGGATCCGAGATCGGATCCGTATCCCACAGGTTGCAGACAAATGAAGATACCTACTCAGATGGAACGTTATGGTGAGTACATAACTTCTTATTATTCTCCTTAAGGATCTGCATCCAAAATCCCATCCTTTCCTTATTTCTTGAATTACCCCCCCCCCCCATTCATCAGCATTCCTTTCCACTTGAAATGTAGCTTTCTGCTTGTGTTATGTATAAGAGCCTTAACTGTACAGCTCTAAAATATCCCTTCAAATCAGGTAACCCTAAACCTCATTGTTCTTTTGGGAAGATCAACTTATTCCACTCAACTCTTGCCCTTTCCTCTTCCAAAATAAAATCCTTCAACCCTTTAATAACTACATCTGAAGTAGTTAACTTCATTTGATAAGCAACCTGTGGGTTTTGGATCCGACACGGCAGCATACCATGCAAAAAGATCCGAGCTCCATGCTCCTCCCCCTTACGCCTACAACACTGCAACCTCCTTCCAATCCTCAGATCTCGTTTGCCGTGGCTTTGCCAAGCATGGGATTCGTCCTAAAGGCAAGTGTAGCAATCTTTTACTACCAACTTTCCTTTTCAGTCTAGTTTCTTTGTGTGTGTGTGTATGTATATTAGTTCTTTTCTTCGGGTGTCCATTCTCCGTAGCCTTTATCTCCCCCTTCACCTTTGGTAGTTGTCCATCCCTTAGTAGGCCCCTTTTCCCTCCTTCAGGTGTGCGTGTGTCTAGAGTATGGCCGAAAGTCATAAAGTGACTTTTTCCAAGTGCTCTGAGTGTGGCCATAAGCTGTCACCAGCAGATGGTTATACTCAGTGCGTGATCTGCTTGGGGGCTCCGCACCTTTCTTCGGACTGCCAGATCTGAGCAGTCTTCAACCCCCGAGCCTTATGGGATAGGAGGAACAAGCTGATTCTGGCGGGTCTTCTACCTTCGGAATCAGTTTCTTCTCCTTCCCCCTCTGTAGCGACAGCTGCGGATGTGGCTGCCCAGCCAGCCGGCCCTCTTCCCCTGTCTGGGACTCACCCTCCCAACTTGTCTCAGGGAGAATGAGAGGCCAAGATGGATAAAAAGAGAGAAGGGAGAGAGAGAGAAAGAAAAAGAGAGAGAGAGAGAAAGAAGCCGCAAGCGGCAGGCCGAACTGGACCCCTCGGCCCCTCCCGCTAAAGTTGTCTCTTCTCCCTTGAGAGTTTCCAAACCTCCCTCCCCACTGCTCCGTTCGCCACGTTTCTCTCCAGAGCCGGAGGAGGAGACCCGACCAGCCTCGAGGTCGTCATCGCGTCAGCCCTCCCGGCCAGCTTCGGCAGCTTCTTCCAGGTCTACCCGCAGCATCTTGGAGGCAGATATGGACCGGATGATGCGTCAATTCTTGCAAACTCAGATGCAGATGGGAGTGTTGCTGCATCCCCCCCTCCGGGGGGGGGAGTTCAGCTCCGCTGTTCGCCCCGATAGCTCCTTCTCCAATCCACCACCGGATTTCGGAGTCTTCGGATCCAAGGAGCCCTGGAGTCAGGGGGTCAGCGCAGATGGTTATTGCTACCTCGACGCCAGTCATGCCCACGAGCATATCGGATCCGAGCTGTCGAAGCCGAGAGTTGGGCATCGGATCCGGGGGGGGATGAGTGTGTCTTCGGCTCCTTTGCGGTCGGAGCACACCGTCCTCTCGGGTCCGACCGCTTTGGCTCCGGCACCGATCCCCTCGTCGGATCTGAGGGTCCCAGCCACCTGTCTTAGGGAGGCCGGTTCCCCTTCGGCATGCGTGGTGGAGAGGGTTCTCTATGGAGGATCGAGACCCTTCACTCTTTCCTCAGGGTCCGCCCCCACTCCCTCACAGCTCAGTTTGTCCTCCATCATCCAGTCCCCCCTGGGACAGCCTGTGTCATTGAAGGCCTAGCCAGTTCCCCTGGAGGAACATGAATCCGTTGGTGAGCCCCCCTCAGACAGCCCCCCCCCCGAGGAGGTCCCTGTGCAAAAGGAGGAACTTGGACTCCCCTGAGTCCCTCACCGAGGATACCGATTTGGAGGAAGGGGAAGGTTCCCACAGATCACCCCCTGACAACGTCTCCTTTGGCGACATTATGGAAATACTCCGCCAAAGGGGGGGGTCTGCCCAAAAACCTTCCTCGGATGAGTCAGTATTCCTGGAGGCGTTCGACACAGGCCCATCTACCTCTTGGATGTCCCCCCCAGCTGACCCCCTGGTCGACCTGATTACCATCAGGGCGTGGAAGGAGCCGGACACTGTAGAGCCGATACCCAGAAGGCCCGATAAGGTTCTTAGTCCCCCTGCAGACAGAGCTTCGTGGAGCAAGGGTTCCCCAGTTGATGCCATGGTGGTGGCGGTGGCCACCAAAAAGGAACTCGCCCAGGAAAGTTCTTCGGTCCATCCCCCTGACAAGGAGTCCCGGGCAATGGACCGTATTGGAAAGCGGACTTTTGCTTCAGCTACCTTCTCTATATGTGCGCTGAATTACTTGGCCCATGTAATTAGACTGTAGTGGGACCTGGTCAAAGAGTACGCTGAGTCTCCCCCAGAGTCCATGTCGGCTGAGGATAAATGGACTTTCTTGGCTTATATGGCCACTCTCAAGTCAGTGTCTAATACTTCTATGCGGCTACTTTCCCATGCCATGGAGGGAGCCGCTAGAGCTAGCGGGTCCGGTATCGCCTTAAGGTGTCATGCCTGGCTTCAACTTTGCGATTTCTTGGAGTCCTTCAAGGCGTCCTTCGCGAATGCACCCTTTGACGGGTCGACCCTGTTCGGGAAGACCATCCTCGAGATGCTGGTCCAGAGCGAGTAAGACGGGAAAACGCTGTCAGCCGTCAGAATCCGCTTCTCTACCCCTCAAAGGTCCTTCTCCATGAACCAGCGAGGGCAGAAGAAGATGTGGTTCCGGAAATCTCAGCAGGCCCGGAACGCTCAGGACTTCTTCTCCCCCAGAGGCAGAGGGGGACAAGGTGGATGCCGGTCCAGAGGCAGAGGGGGACCGAAGCACTTCGGGTCACGGGAACCCTTTTCCAACTGACCCACACAGCAGCCCTGAGGGGTTGCCCGCCTGCTCCTCTCTGGGGGCAGTCAGGGGGCATTTTTCGAGGCACCTGGCTCAGTGGGAATCCATCACGACAGATCACTGGGTGCTTCGCATAATATCCAGAGGCTATTCAGTCCCCTTCATAAACAAGCCCCCTTACCCAAGGCGCCTCCCAGATGTCCCACCTACTCAAAGGGAGGCCGCGGCTTTGGAAATAAAAAAGCTGTTAGAAAAAAGAACCATCCAGCATGTGCCCCCAGACCAGTCTGGATCAGGCATCTACTCCATGTTCTTTCTGGTGCCAAAAAAGATGGGGGCCTTAAGGCCGATTCTCAACCTGTCAACAGTTAACTTATTCGTTGCCAAGGAGAAATTCCAGATGGTCATGCTCCAATCCATCCTGCCCCTCTTGTAGGAGGAGGACTGGATGTGCTCCATAGACCTCAAGGTTGCGTGCTACCATATTCTCATGGACAGATGGTCCAGGAGGTTTCTCCGCTTTCGGCTAGGGGTCAGTCATTACCAGTTCAGGGTCCTACCCTTCAGTCTCACCACAGCCCCCAGGGTGGGTGTTCACTAAGGTCATGGCAGTTGTAGCAGCCCACCTGAGGCTCCAGGGCATACAGGTCTTCCCGTACCTAGACAACTGGCTCCTCACCGCCCCCACCAGGCATCTACTTTCTCTAGCCAGGGATTTCTTCCTCCAGATATCACCCCAGTTGGGGATAACCATAAATGTCAAGAAGTCTTTCCTCCAGCCTGTTCAAGTGTTAGACTTCATAGGAGCCAGGATAGATACCCTCCAGGCCAGGGCCTTCCTAACGTCAGACAGACTTCAGAGCATGACTCTGCATGTGCTAGCTCTCTTTCAGTCCCCTACTCCCCCAGCAGAATTATTCTTGAGAGCTTTGGGGTCCATGGCGGCAGTGATCAATCTGATTCCTTATGCTCGTCTGCACATGAGGGTTCTACAGTGGATGTTGCAAGTCCAGTGGTCTATTCTACACCACCCTCTAGACTTCCCGATTCCCCTCAGCAGGATTTGCAGGAACTCCCTCATGTGGTGGCTTCAATCCCGAGCCCTTCGGGAAGGACGACCCTTTGTTATGTTCCTACCCCAGACCACAGTGACCATGGACGCCTCCCGACTAGGGTGGGGGGGCATTGTGCGGGCAGGACTGTCCAAGGCACGTGGACTCAGACCAAGACCGTACTGCATATAAATGTCCTGGAGATGAGGGCGGTCCTTTTAGCGTTGCAGGCCCTTCATGCCTCTCTTCCACCGGGGACTATTGCTATCCAGTCGGACAATATGTCAGTGGTCTGGTATATCAACAAACGGGGGAACCAGGTCTTACCCCCTTTGCCGAAGAAGCCATGTGAGTCTGGGAATGGGCGATCTCCACCAACCGCTTCCTGTTAGCAATGCACATTCTGGGTCGGTCCAACATACTGGCGGACAAATTGAGCAGAACTATCCTGTTTCCTTACGAGTGGTCTTTGAATCCTTGTGTAGCGGAACAGATCTTCCTCAAGTGGGGTCAGCCTTACTGTGATCTCTTCGCATCGCCTTCCAAAGTGAAGTGCAGCAAGTTTTTCACTCTAATTCCTCCTTTAGGGGAAGCCCCCAGAGACGATCTAGTCCATGCTTGGCCGCCCGGTCTTTTTTATGCGTATCCTCCACTTCCGCTTATGACAAAATTTTTGCAGAAAGCTCGTCGGTTGGGGAGCAAGATTATCCTCATAGCCCCATTCTGGCCTCGTCAGGTCTGGTTCCTTTGCCTGAGGTCAAACACTGTGCTATGCACATAGGTACTGCACGGCCGGATCAAACCAAAAAACACTGTTAGCCAGCAGATGCGTGAAACAGTAAAATAATACTAATACTAAATAGTTTTCTGATTATACATTTCATCTCATAGCTCCACTCTGGATCTTGGATCCCATTCCGGATCTGATTTCTCATCCCTCGGGAATGGCTCCTCTGAACCTGGATGATCTCAAACTCTCAGCTTGGCTGATCCAGTTCCCCTAGTTGCCAGAACTCCCGGTATCTCTTCCCAAGTCAAGTCTATCCTGGTGGCGGCACGTGAACCCTCTACCAGGAAGATTTACAGTAGCAAATGGAAATGTTTTTCCATTTGGGCTTCACGAAAGAACTTAGATCCTTTCACCGCTCCTATTCCAGTGGTACTGGAATTCTTGTCTCATATTTTTCAGCAAGGGGCTAGCTCATCTACTGTGAAGGTTCAGCTGGCTGCCATTTCCCATTTTCATATTGAGGACGACTTTGGTTCTCTCGCTGCTGCCAGAATTTGTAAGACCTTTCTAAAAGGCACTTTTCTTTTGAGACCCCCTGTTAGAAATTCATCCCCGCCGTGGGATCTGACTTTAGTTCTTTAGGCGTTAGTTGCACCTCCATTCGAACCTGCAGCTTCCATTGATCTGAAGTTCTTGTCATGGAAGACGGCCTTTTTGGTAGCTATTACTTCAGCCAGGAGAGTGTCGGAGCTTCAGGCTCTCTGTATCAAACCTCCATACCTTGTGTTTCATAAGGATAAGGTATATCTCAGGACTAATCCCTCTTTTCTCCCTAAAGTTGCTTCCGAGACGAACATTAATTAGTCGATTAATTTGCCTGCCTTTTTCCCTAATTTCCAGAACAAAGGAGAATATAAACTTCATTTGCTGGATGTTCACAGACAGTTACATTTTTATTTGCACAGGACGGCTGTCTTTCGTAAGTCTGATCAACTTTTTGTCTCCTTTGCTAAGCCTTTTCTTGGGAAACCAGTTTCAAATGTGACTCTCGCTAGGTGGATTTCAAGTTGTATCCTACAAGCATACAGAGAGTCTGGCTTACCAGAACCAATGGGAGTTCATACTCATTCTACGCATTTTATGGCAATGTCTGCTGCATTCTGGTCTAGAGTTTCCCTGGATGATATTTGTTCAGCGGCTACCTGGGCGTCCTCTCACACCTTTATTTCTCATTATAAACTGGATTTGGTGTCTAGAGGAAGGGCTGCCTTTGGCTCTGCAGTGCTCTGGAATATCCTTCCTTAAGGGCCTCCCAAGATTTCGGGTAGCTGGGGACTCTGTCCCACAGGTTGCTGATCAAATGAAGTTAACTACTTCAGATAAAGAAGTTATGTACTCACCATAACGTTCCATCTGAGAAGGTAAACTTCATTTGTCAGCAACCGTCCCTCCCTCCTTCCCCCTGGCCTTGATGGTTACTTAGCTAAGCTCGAGGTTCGGACTTATTAGCTTTACTTTGTCCTTGAGTCAGGTGTCTCAGGTTGTTAGTTTGTTTTGTTGTTATGTGCATGTGGCAAATGCGATCTGAGGATTGGAAGGAGGTTGCATTGTAGTATGGGAAAGGGAAAGAAGCTTGGAGCTCGGATCTTTTTGCTTGCTATGCTGCTGGCTCGGATCCGTGTCGGATCCGAAACCCACAGGTTGCTGACAAATGAAGTTTACCTACTCAGATGGAACGTTATGGTGAGTACATAACTTCTTTTTTCCACAACTCCTCCTCTGGCTGAAAATATGCCTGACCTGTGTATAAAACTAAAGGACTGAAAACATTTTTACTGCTTGTATCCTGCTACCAGTATCCATAGGCAAGAGTTTCTAGTTTCTCAGAATTTGACTATGCTTTGGTAAATCTCTTCCCACATAGCCTTAGCTGCTGTAACAAAATCCTTTTTAATCTATACTCCCAAATACTTCAGTTTGTCATGTCCCCATAAATATGGGTATTGCTCGACCAATTCATGTATGGGTACATAGTTTATACCTACAGCCTTTGTTATCTTCATTAATTTTATATCCCAAAAAAAATTCAGAATAATCTGTAACACTGCGATGTTCTTTTCTGGTTCCATCAGGTACAAAGTAATATCGTCTCCAAGTAAAGCCGACTTTTCTCAAACAACATACCAATTATATCCCTGAATTTCTGAGTCCCATATTTTCTTTGCTGGTGGTTCTAAATGTAAAGCAAATAAAGGGGAAAGAGGACACCCCTGCCTGGTTCCTCTGGTCAAATTTAACATATCAGAGAGGAACCCTTCCACTTTAATTCTTGCTGTGATTCTTCATATATCCTTGTAATTAACATTGTTATTGTATCAGAAAATGCATATGCTTTCATTGCCCTACTCATAAAATCCCACCTTACTCTACTGAATGCTTTCTTTGCAATAAGACCCTTCAATAACAGCAGTGTTTTTTTGTTTTTTTACATTCTGCTTCCCTCTGGATCATCATTGTTCTATTAATCTTGTCAGATGTTTGCAAACCCTCCCCACAACCACATTGGTCCATATCTATCAGCTTTGGCATCACCTTTGCCAGTCTTTTAGCCATTTTACATAAACAGTTTGTAATCCTGTTAAAAACTAAATGTGCCTATATGAAGCTGTATCAGATGAGTCTTTGCAATCTTTAGGTATTACAGCTACCACAGTTTTTTTTCCCCAGGATGTTAGTGCCTCTTTTCTTTTTTAAAATACTATTAAAGAAAACCTTCCAGGTCTTTATCACTTTCTTCCCTCCTAGCTTCCAAACTTCTACAGGAATATCATCTATTCCTGGAGGATTTCCTAGAGTTGGGTTATACATCACCATTTTTATCTCATCTCCTGCTTTCTTAATTGTTAGTTGTTGAGCCTTATCTACCTCTAACCTTGGCTTATTTAAGTCTTCCATAAATATTTCCATTTGTGTTTTTTTCTTTATTTTTCCACTTCTCTGCTTTATGCAAATTTTCATAAAGTTTCTGAAATATCTTTAAAATTTCTACAGGATGTATGGCTATGTTTATTGTTAATAGGCTCCCTAAGTTTGGCAACAACCGTTCCTACTTTCTGTTGCCTAAGTTGCTATGCCAAAAGTGTTTGTGCTCTGGAATTCTTATCAAAAACAGTTGCCTAACAGCAGTCTTTCTAAACTCATGCATATTATCCAGGTACTCACTTATTTGTATCTTTAGCAGTTGTGCTGCTTCTTGTTCTGTGTAAATCCCCTTATTTTGTAATGCTTTACTCTTTTCAGCGCCTATAAATAATTCTTATTACCTCTTAACCAGATCTTTTTTTCTTTTATTTCTATCCTATTTTTAAACTCCACTTTCAATTTATCTCACTCACTAGCTATAACTTCTGGAGTACTTTCTGTCTTTCCTAATACTCCTGGATAATTTCTACTAACCATTCCTTAAATTCCTCTTGGTGGGAAGTGCCTGTGTCTCCTCTTTACTTCATTACTCTGCATTATTAACTTAGTAATTATTGGCATATAATCTGAAATAGTTATTTGAGGTATATCAAAGTTCTCAATAAAATGGACATGTTCCTGTGAAATATGATTTATGTCAAGTCTAGCCCAGTTATTGTACCTTTGGGAATATTATATAAATTCAGAGTTCTTACTACTGAATTCACGTTTTTCCTACCAAATATTTTTCGAAAATTTCTCCAGAAATTTACCTTCTTTTGTTATATTTTCCCTTCTAGCCCCCCCCCCCCGTACACCCTCATTGTTGCAAAACAAAGTCCAGTCCCCACTTGTAATATTTCCTGCTGAAAGCTGATTATTTCTCCCAGAATTTTTTAAGCTCCAAAATAGCAATTTTAGCTGAAATACAAGTACATGCCAGCACAATCTTTCTCCTTTGCCAGCAGCCCCTTACTTCTACAGATCTGCCATTATTATCTTTTTTTTTCTTCTATCAGTACTAGACCTTCTCTAGCAATTAATACAAGTACTTCTGTTTTCTTTCATCCCTGATATTCTGCAGAATATCCATCCTGAAATCCTTTGTTTATTAAATTCACATGCTCAGTTCTTTCCAAATGTGTCTCCTGTAGCAATGTTATTTGTACTATACATTTCTTAATATAATTAAGTATTCTTTCCTTTTGGTCTTTACCTGTGAGACCATTCGCATTCCAACATAATATGGAAAGTGTCACTATTATGGTAAGAAGTCATTATTTTCGCATGTTATACATGGTAGCTTTTTAATTGTCTGTTTCCAGCTTTTGTGATACATCCATCCATTAATGTTTGGCAGGTTAATCCTTGATACATTTTTTTTCTTATCGCCAACATTGGAACCTATGTCACATTTTACAAGACTTTGTTTTTTGTTTGAGGGTTTTTATTAAAACAAACACATCCCAGAACACCCCCATAGCCTGTTAACTTAACACAGACACACACATACCTATGTACATCTTCAAACAATGAAGTTTAACCCTCCTAATAGCAACATTTGTGTCAAATAGCTTAAAATACAGATACTACCTGAAATTGAGGTTAGCCATGCTATGACACGTTATTGCCTGTGTTTCTACTTACACTAATTGGTGTCTGCTCTTTTATAACTTTATCCCCCCATGTGAAAACCGCTTGCATGCTTTCAGAAATATTTTAACTTTAAGCCTTGAAGAAACCAGTGTTCTGAATTTTATTGCCCTGTTATCTCCTTACCTCCATGGAAAGGTAAGAGAAAAAAAAAGACAGTCCTCTGCTGCAACTTGAAAGACAAGCTGAAACATTTATTGCTAAAAGAAAACTTCCATTCTATTCATTGTTCTGATATTTACTTGTTTCCACTTAAAATGTTTTATTAGATTAAGACAAGGATCTTAGTCCAGATGTCCACCTATACAAAAGTAAAAGAAAACATATCCGCTCTAAGTATATTATGGTCTGTGTACTTTTACACCCCATTTCCCACCTCAGCAATTCTAGATTACAGCCTCTTAATGTAAACATGCCTTTGTCTAATTTTTCTTCTCTTTTTGCACTGTAATGCCTACATTTCTTAGTAGCAAAAAAGAGAAGAGGAAGAAAAAAAGGTATCTGTTTACTTTAACAACGTTATCACATATAAGAACTAAAATACTTTAGTATAAAATATGCAATTCATATTGTGAAATGTTTCTTAGAAATATTGTTAAGAAAAGTTATTGTTTTACCTAGTTACAGGTTTCCTTCTTACTCCCCTACCCTCAGAGTCCTTTGAAATATTAATGAAATGAAATGAGGCAAATGCTTTTCAGTTCCTCACAAGTTTAGTAAAGAAAACAAGAGGTCTACTCTTTCACTTATTCTTATACATCCTGTGATGTCTCTCCTCTGGGCCAGTAATCAAGGAGCTTCAATCCTCACCACTGACACCAGTGGTGGACAGTCACATAGAATAAAAATGGATACATGCAGTAATTTCATATGCAGTTCTTTGTACTGAACACAATTTCCCTTAAGAGCACACAGGGAGCACACTCCAGACCTGGGCTAAACTTCCTCTCCAAGCCCCAATCTGTGTCCCTATTCCAAGTAGCTGACAAACAGACTTGTTGAGATTTGATTTTCACACACATGCTTGGGAAAGTCTGGCACAGATTTATCAGCTATGCCTCCTTTGCCCAGACTATAAGGTAGATTCACTGCCACCAGCCAGCTAATTTAAGCCTCTTACCAGGGTACCCAATTACTGTTAGTAAAATGAATACTTATACGAGTGGTAATGTTTCCAAGCCAAGCAGCAAGGCTTTCAGGAGCATGAAGCCCATAGTATGAAAGGTATAGATGTATTTAATAATAAAAAAATAAAAAACATTAAGTTAGTCGTTAGTTCTCCGGTCCTCAGTGAGGTGCTTTCACAGCCCCTGATGCCTGCTTCTGTGGATTCGCAGGCCACTACCGAGACCCTTTCGGAGTCCGGTATGCCGCAAAATTCTTTTTCGACTAAGGATCCTGTGGTCATCTCTACCTTGGATGGGGCCAGAGCCGCTGAGCAGGCACCGGCTTCCGTGGAAGTTCTTCACACTACCGATTCTCAACACAGACCAACGTCTTCTTTCGCAACTACCGTTCTTTCGAAAACGACCGAGTTTCTTAGGCCCAGGGTATGAACCACACCCAAGAAACCAACGACCTAATCTCAAGCACCTGCTTCCTTACTTCAGTCTCAAATGCTTAAAGTGGCAGAAGACCTTATCATGCTGATCAGGGGAAGCCAAGCTACCCCCTCTAAAAGGAAAAGAGATCTGTCCCCTGTAGTTTTGTCTGAGCAAGAGTCTGATGCATGTGATTATGAAGACTTGCAATCCCTGTCCACTTATGAGGATTCTGATGCAGAGGATTCCCTCCCTTCAGCCTCTCCCCCAGAGGATTTTTCCTTTGGGGAAACCCTTCACACCTTAAGGGAGCATTTCCAATGGGAGAGTCAGGACTACCCTCAGTCTAAAGTCAGGACTACCCTCAGTCTAAAAAGAGACTCAAGAAATTCTTAGATCTTCCACAGCACAGACCCTTGGCCATCCCCCGGTCCTGGATGTTTTGGGAGGATGTTTTCCTGGAATCCAGCTTGACTCCTGACAACCACGCTCCTGCACCCAGAAAACCAGACCGGTACTACAGAGTCCCTGACTCGCACAAATTTCTTTTTAAAAATCCTACTAATGACCCTGAGGTTATTTCTCAAGGGTCTAAAGGAATTAAAGCAACCTCTGCTAAGAATCCCACCCCTTCAGACAGGGATTCCCACGCACTAGACAGATGGGGTAAAAAAGTGCACCCCTCAGCTACTCTTGCTATCAGGGCACTAAATTGTCAGTTCCATATGCTAAAATTTCAGCAACATACCGTGGAACTCCTCAAACAAAAATGTGTTCCTTTCCTGCTTGTGCAGAATCTAAAGAGTTACAAGAGTTAATGCATTCTGCAAGTCAAGTAGCTAAACACAGCTTCCATTGTGGTTTTGATGCCTAGAAGCTTCTTGCAGGGCAGCAGTCACCGGATATGTCATTAGAAGGCATGCATGGCTTAAGGAACAGTCTTTGCCAGACCATGTCAAATCTAAACTGTTGGATGCCCCCTTGCACAAAGACAACTTATTTGGCACCAAGGCAGAAGAGGTCTTAAAAAGATGGAAGAAAAAGCAAAATCTATGCAGACAGTTGAGGATTTTCTACAGGTCTAGCCACCCAGGTTCAACAGAGATTGTCTCACCAAGCACTGGTCCTTTCTTGCTCCCTCTAAGTCAGTTCAGCCCAGACCCTGGGGAACCAGAACCCCCAGACAGCAGCCACAAGGAATGCAGAGATCTAAGCAGTGGACTAACTCCACTTCAAAACCAGGGAGTTTTAAGCCACCCCCTTATGGTAAGAACTCACAATGACTCACCTCCACCCTCTGCCCACCTTCACTTACCCCTAGGAGGAAAACTCTCCTTTCACGCAAGCACCTGGGCCACCATTACCAGCAACCACTGGGTTCCCAACATAGTGTCCCAGGGATACATATTTTCTTTCCACACCCTTTCCAACCCCAAAAGGGTTTCCAGATCTACTTCCAAACCATGAGCAGAGGCACAAAAGCAGTCCTATCCCTGCTTTCTATGAGGACAGTAGAGCATGTTCCTGCAGAACAGAAAGGCCAAGGTTTCTACTCCAGACTTTTTCTGGTACCCAGAAAAGAGGGCACCTGGTGCCCCATCCTCTAGCTATCCTTTCTAAACACCTTCCTGGTGATCCCAAAATTCAAATTGCACACCCTCCAGCAGCTGCTACCCATGCTTTCCAAGGATGCTTGACTAGCTGTCTTGGGTCTAAAAGAGGCCTACCTCCACATTCCTGTCAGGGAAGCATGCAGGAAATATCTCCGTTTCAGGGCAGGATCTCAGCACTTCCAGTTCTCTGCACTTCCGTTTGGCTTATCTATTGCTCCCAGAGTTTTCACAAAATGTCTGCCTCCGGCCATTGCCTTTTGCAGACAAAGGAATATCCAGATTTACCCATACTTAGATGACTGCCTAATTCAGGCAGACAGTCAGGAAAAGCTGCTCAAGCACCTGGCCTTTGTAAAGTCCCTACTAACCTCCCTATGGTACACTATCAAAGAAAAGAAATCCAAACAGGTGCCCACCCAAAGGATTATATTCCTAGGAGCAAGCCTGGGCACAGCACCCCAGATGGCATTCCTTACACCAGAAAAGCAAATTTTCCTGACAGCCTACTTATCACAACTAGCCACCAGACCCCAGCTATCTACAAGGAAAATCCTGCAAGCTCTGGGGTTCATGTCATCTTGCATACTACTCATTCCATATGCCAGACTGCATATGAGGAAGCTTCAGTGGTACCTAAAAAGCCTTTGGTGTCAACACTGTCAAAACCTGGAGACTCTTATACCTATAATTCCTTGCCTCAAAAAACATTTTCTCTGATGGGCAACAGCATGCTCCCACAACAAGGGACTACCTTTCTCACCACCCCCTACCGCCCAGACCCACACCACAGATGCATCAGACTATGCCTGGGGTGCACACCTGGACGGCAGGTGCATACAGGGCCAATGGAGCCCACAGCAAATCCATCTGCACATCAACCAAAAAGAGATGATGGATGTCCAGCACACTTTGATAGCTTTCAAGCCCCTTCTCGCCCCAGGGGCTCTCCTAATCAAAACAGACAACACCACTGATGTAGTATATCAACAACTAGGGATGGACTC
The DNA here is from genome assembly GCF_019279795.1 of Protopterus annectens. NCBI lineage: Eukaryota > Metazoa > Chordata > Ceratodontiformes > Protopteridae > Protopterus > Protopterus annectens. The sequence continues at coordinate 865,397,734 of NC_056737.1, read as the reverse complement.
ACTCCTACCCTCTATGCAGGCTAGTCATGACCCTTTGGCACACAGCCTCTGTCATGCAACTCCACCTGCTAGCACAGTTCCTACCAGATGCTCTCAACTCTCTGGCAGACCAATTAAGCAGAAATTTTCTGGACCCACATGAGTGGCAGCTCAGCAGAAAAACCTTCACCCTAATAACTCAGAAATGGGGCACCCCGAAGGTCGACCTCTTTGCCTCCCACACCAACCATCAGCTCACCAAATTCTGCACCAGGGAGCATCACTGCTTGGCTTGGAAAGTGGACGCCCTGTCCTTCCCCTGGGTCAGTCTATCGGTCTGTGCCTTTCCTTCACTAGCTCTCATCCCCAGGATACTGCTCAAGATAAAGGAGAAAAAAAACAAGGACAATAGCTCCAGATTGGCCTCACTGGTACCCCTTGCTGCACAGCCTGTCCCCTCTCCCACCATGGCATCTTCCTCAGATTCCAAACCTCCTGACCCAGAGGGAAGGGGAATTCATGCATCCCCAATTGCAGACACTCAGTTTGGCAGCTTGGCTTATTCCCTAACCCCCTATCAATCTGCCAACCTCATTAAACAGGTTCTAGATGTTATACGTGAGGTCAGACGCCCTATTACTAGAAGGTCTTATGCTGACAAATGGAAAATGTTCTGCACCTGGATTCAGGCTAAGGGTGCCAACACGGCACAGCCCTCCCTCCCTCTCATCCTGGATTACTTAGCTGACCTGCTATACAGTGGCCTCTCATTTTCCTCTGTTAAAATTCATGCCTCTGCCATTTCTGCTCATTTTCCCACTGAGCAGCCTGTTTTCTCACACCCTTTGATCAAACAGTTCCTAAGAGAGGCTAACAATTTGAGACCACCCAGAAGAGCACCAACCCCAGCTTGGGGCCTTAACTTTGTGTTGGAGAAGCTCACCCTGCCCCCCTTCGAACCAGCTTCTTCTGCAGAGCTAAAATTTCTCTCTTGGAAGACAGCTTTCCTTCTGGTCATCACTTCAGCCAGAAGAGTCTTCGAGCTGCAACCCTTCTTCATCTTCCATGATGACAGGATATCCCTCAGGACTTAACCCATCCTTCAATGTAGTGTCCAGTGTGGCTCTCAACCAATCCATTCATTTGCCCACCTTTTTTCCTAATCTCCAGAACAAGGGGGGAAGGATCCTGCACTCTTTAGATGTGCACAGACAGCTCAGATTCTATCTAGACAGGACTAAATACTTTAGAAAGTCTGATCAATTGCTGGTTAGCTTTGCTACTGGAGTAGAAGGCAAAGCCATCTCCAAACAAACCATTTCCAAATGGATAGCACACTGTATCCATTTCTGCTACAAACAACACAGAAAGCCTCCCCCAAAGGGGGTCAGAACTCACTCGACCAAGGCAGCCACCACCTCTGCAGCTTTCCTCAGAGGAGTCCCCACCAGGGACATCCGGTCATACTTTTACCAAACATTACCACCTGCCTCTCTTCTCCAAATCCAGGGCAGGATTTGCCTCTGCAGTCTTGCAGGGCATCCTAGCCAGCCCATAGTTTCCTTGACTGCCTCCATCCTTTTCCTCAGCTTTGGGAAATCAACCCAAATGTGATGACTGCAACAGTGAAACATGAAGAACATATTACAGTTGTGTACACTTACCATAAATGTAGATGTTCGAATGTATTCACTTTTGCAGTCCTGGTTTCCTTCCCTCCATCTCCCTTTTTTCTTGTTTTTTTCTTCTCTTCCTTACAGGGGACATATTTGCATTTACTTTCTACTGGTGGGGTTCTTTCACCAGAACCTAGCTCCTGCTTGGGGGCTCCTGACAGGTTAGTGCAAGAAAAACTGATGTAATGGCGTCGGCTGCCTTACTTTATACTACTGAAGACCTGACGTCAGTCCTGAAGTGACAGCAGCCAACGCAGAAATACTAAGCCTCTGGTATTCGGGCCGGCCGAGGGCTACCCTGGCAAGGATAACCCAAATTTGATGACGGCAACAGTGGATATACTCGAACATCTACATGTATGGTAAGTGTACACAACTGTACTTTTCCTGGTTACTTACTAAAGCAAAGCAAAATGAGGTGGGTGAGTGGCCTTTGTTGTCAACTTCCCAAAGACAGAGTGCTGAGTACCACTCTCACATCTCTCCCTAACATCTAAAATAATTTCAGTGCTGGCTGTAGAATGACGTCACATCTAGTAACCTGATTTTGTGGTTCCCACAGTTACCCCCCTGACTAGAAGATGAACCAGAATCTAGCACAGAGGTGTCACAATACACACGTAGAACCTTGCCAATGCATCTGGAGACTGTAAAATAATTCCAGTACTTTCACCCTTCTGGTAGAGACTAACCAGCCATTCTCTGGCACCCCAGAATAGCAATTAGTTCACCACTAAGAACGATAAGAGCAAGATCCCAGACCAGACATTGTGTCTGTGGCTGCATTCAGGCCTGTGAGATAAGATCTTTGTGGCCTAAACTAAGTCATTTAATTTCTGACTATTTTTCCTAAGCTAAGCTGAGCTGAGCTTAACCCCTTCCCTTCCAGCATCCTCTGTTAACATATATGCATTTCCTCAGTTACAACAGCACAGTCTGATATAAGTATCTATTTCTTTTCTGTCTTGTAGGACCCACTGTTGATACATTTTTAACACAACTAGCTTTACAAATATATTTTTAACACAAGCATCTGTACAAATCAGTTTGATATACAAATGACATAAAATTCTTTACAAAGCTCCCACTAGTTATGCTGGCATATGTTACACATGCAGTTCCCTACTCCCTCTGGCATAGCTGACACTATCTCACATTGTCATACACCTTATTTCATAGGATCATAGGAGGTTACTAGGCTAATGGCCCCAGGACCCTTACAAGCCTAGTTACTAGTTTATCCCCCAAAAAGAAATCTCAGTCAGCACCTGTCACCCTTGTCAGTGAGGGACACAGGTGGAACCCCTGGGACAAATTTGTGGCTTCCCATCCACTCATCAAAGTTGCGCTTGAAGCTGGTCAGTGACGTACTTTGACATGGATGAGGAGTTTGTTCCAGAGACGGGGCAGCCTCTGAGAGACAAACCTGTCTCTCCAACAGGTTTTGTTAATATTGCATATTAGATTTAGGCCTTTTGATCGGGTAATGCACGAGGAGTTAGACTTACGGATATGGAGCATCTCTAGTAGGGCAGGGTCTGAGATTGCCTTGTAGGCAAGACACAGATCACCTCTGAGCAATCTGTATGATACCGGGTAGAGTGATAGTGATTTGAGCCTGTCCACATAGGACAGGTGTTGGAAGCCATGGATTCTCTTTGTGAGGTATTTCTGTGGCCTTTCCAGTTGGTGCAGGTGTTTGGAGAAGTACATACCCAAACAGGGTGTTGTACTCAATTATTGGCCCAATGAGGGAGGAATACAGAGAGGTAATAACTTCCTTTTTTTCTGGATGCAATCCCTTTACTTATAAGATGAACCAAGTAAAAGACTTGTCTGACCACTGTCGCTACATGATAGTCGAATGTGAGATTGTTATCAACCTGTGTACCCAGGTCTCTCACCACAAGTTGTGTGCTTAGGGGGCTGCTGTTGATGTGGTAAACAGTAGGGGCCATGTTTTTGCTGAATGGTATGATAGTACATTTTTTTGCATTTAACTTAAGGCCATGACTTTTGCACCAGTCATTTGTTACTGTGAGACCCTCTTGTAGTATGATAACATAATTTGGGGAGTTAGTGACAGCACCCAACTTACAGTCCTCCACAAACTTGGTCAGCCACAGGCTTTTGTCTTTGCTTGGACCTCTGAGAAGTAGATGCCAAACAGTAGGGGTCCCAGGACAGATCCCTGGGGAACACCACTAGTGACGGGGTCTGCTCTCGGTGGTGGAGGCACCTATTTTGACCTTGTGGGTTCTATTGATGAGACAGTTGGCCAACCACCTGATGAGACAGGGATTTACGCCAAGTTGTGTTAGCTTTTCAGTGATGCCGGAGTGGGGGATTCTGTCAAAGGCTTTGGCCAAGTCAAGGTAAGCTGTATGTACTGACTTTCCCTCATCCAGGGCCTTGGTGACGGTCTCAAAAAAGTCAGCCAGGTTCAACATGCAATATCTGCCCTTGGCGAATCCAAACTGGGTGGGGTCAAGTGCTTGGAGATTGTCTATGTCCTTGTTTATGAGGTCCATAATAATACGCTCCATGGCCTTACAGATCAGACTTGTCAAGCTAATGGGGCGATAGTTTCCAGGGTCAGTAGTGGCACAACCTTTGTGCAAGGGGATGACAATGGCAGTTCTCCACCCTGGTGGAATGAAGCTTGTATTAGGCTATGGTTGAATAGGGTGCACAATGTCAAGGCTAGTTTTTGCTGGAGAATGGTGCAGAATACAGCCTGTGATACTATCAGGTCCCATGGAAGCTGTGTTCTTTGCCTTGGAAAGGGCATTTAACACTTGATCTATGGAGATGTGAGTTGCAGGACAAGTATCAGGAATGTCGAATGGATCTTTGGGGGGGGGGCAGGGGGAGTGAAGTTGTGCTGAACCTATCTGTTAGCAGGTTGGCCAAGTCGACAGGATCAGTGTAAGTGGTACTGTTAAGAACTAATTCAAAACAAACATGGGCTTTGCCATGGAGGTTCCTGACTTAACTGAAAAAGACTTTGTGGTTACCCTTTGTTTCGGAGGCTAGTTTAGTTTCAATTCATACTTGGCTTTGGAGGTTTTCAGTAGTGATCTAATTTGCTTGTTGAGGCTAAGAAAGGAGTTTTTCCAGTTGGGAATTTGTACCTTTTTACCCTTGGATAATGGTTTCTTCCTTTTGTTGTAAAGCTTGTTGATAGAAGGTGTCCACCAGATAGGTTTGTGTTTCCTTGAGGAGCAGGTTTTAGTTCTGTTGGGTATGGCTGAATCCATGCAGTAGTACAGGTGCTTGTATACTGTACTGACGTACTGTTTAGCGTAGTTGTCTGCATCCTTTGGGGGGGGGGGTGAAGCTACTGACACCCTCTCTTAGAAGATTGTAGTCAGCTTTTGAGAAGTTTTTCAGTCTGGTTACTGCTGGGGGTGGGGGTTGGATGGGATAGAAACTTCGAGTGAGACAAACCGACAGTCTGATCTCACCAGGGAAGAGCTTACTATGGGGGTGGTGCAGCTGACACCCATGTTGGTGAGATGGTGAGAACCAAGTCTAGAATGTTATCTTCCTTTGTGGGGGATGAGAAAAGCTGGTCTAGTGAATTAGAACTGATGAAGTCAAAAAATCATTGGGTGAGTGCATTAGAGCAGGAATAGTTCACCCAGTCTGTGGTGTTGTAGTTGAAGTCACCAAGAATCAGGGTATTAGGGGGTACCTTGATGGAGTCAAGTAGCTCCAGGTAGGAGGAGTGGGTGTCCTGAGTCATGGAGAGGGGTCTATAGCTGCCTATAACTTGGATGGTTGTCTTGCCAGTTGTCAGTTGCACCTGGAGTAGTTCTAGTGCATCATGCTGGCAAACCAGTCTGGACGTGTGCTTGTCTTTAATGAAAATAGAGACTCCACCACCCTTAGTCTTCCTGACCTCATTTTGGAGTCGGACTGTGTGAAATGAGGTGTAGCCTGGTAAGCCAGGGGTGCTCTCTGCGGCCTTGAACCAAGTTTCCGTGACTACACAGATGTCATCTTCCAGTGTGAGGAGATCCTCAAGTGAGCGCATTTATAGGTTAAGGCCCCTAGCGTTAAACACCATGACCTTCATTTTGCTTTATGACAGATCTTTTTATATTGGAAGATTTGTCTTTGGGACATTGCCTAAAAAAGGGAGGCAAGAGCCTTGGCCAGAATCCTGAATCCCAGGGGTGACAAGTGGAGACCATCTCTGGCAAAGCATCAAGGCCTGTCAACTATGTCATCCCAGGCATACAGATACTGGATCCCCCTGGAATGACACCAGAAACTAAGCCAATTGTTGAAGTCAATTATTTTTTTGTTGGTATTGTGGTATCATTCTTGGTGAAGGTAGGATGCTGCTTAGGGCTTGGGTCATACCTGCCTGGGACACAAAATCTGAGAGCTCAGTCCTGTCTCTCTTCATATAGTCAAGGGAGGTACGTCTCAATTCATTCACACCAACATGGATAATGACAGAGTCATGTTTACACCTGTTTTGAAGAGACTTAAGTGCGTACATTATGTGGTGAATTCTGGCACTTGACAGACAACTGACCATGATCTTCTCCTTGTCGAGTCTGGTGACTCACAATTGAGTTGCCAATGACTAGTATTTTTGGTTTATTGTTATGCCTTATGGGCTGTGTGAGTTTATCATTATGCCGTATGGGCTGTGTTTGTGAGACACTGGTGTGTTGTATACTGCCTGTGATGTGTTTGGTGTGGTCTATATTAAAATACCAAAACCTCACTTACGCGAATACCTAAACCCCGACACATAAATAGCGAACTGTGAAAAACACTGAGCGTCCTGAAGTGTGAAATTCGAAATATCGAATTGCCATAGTTGGCCAACCCCACCACCCGCTACGTATTACCTACCCAAACAAAATAAATAATCCACACGTCCCCATATATCCCATATCCTAATCAAACATTCACTACACACAAATGTATCTAACTATAAACAAACAACACCCAACTGCGGGAAAAGTATAATTTACGTATACATTCAGCTACACAACTATATTACTGTACATACACTTAACATAACCCTACTTCTAACCCTAAAGTAAAGGTTGCATGTATTACTGTGTATGCACTTACCTTAACCCGCACCCTAACCCTAAGGTCCATAACTATTGCACATTTACATTAGGGAGCTATACCGGATAAGGGCCAACTATGACAATTCAATATCTCGAATTTCGGGCTTCAGGACATTCAGTGTTTTCGCGGTTCGCTATTTATGTGTCATGTTTAGGTATTCGAGTTATGTGAGGTTTCGCTATTTTAATATAGACCCATTTGGTGTTGTGTGTGGAATGTTTGTGAGTGTGTTTTGGAGGTCTCTGCTGCTTAGGTAGGTTTTTATTGAGGACCTCTGCATAGGTGGGTGTGTGCTGTGCTTGGCTATGTGATGTGGGTGGTGTGGTGTTTGCGCTGGCAATCTCCTCTTTGTCAGGAGTACTGACTGTGGCGCAAAAGAGCATGGATTCCAGGTTACAGATATAGATGCATTTCTCGCAAGTAGAAGAATTATGTGCTAGAAGAAGAGGGTTGTCAGTGAACATGAGGCAGTTGCTATACTGCCTCAGTATGCCCATGTCTACCAGGCTGACAGGAGAAACTGATGGGAAGTGTCTAGACATAGTGTTCTGAAGCTTGGATGGACTTATGGAGAGAGGGTTTTCATAAGGGTTTGTACACAAGAGTGTAGATCACAATAACCTTCTTAATAAAATAATTGGCCCTTAGCCCAATTGCTAAAACCAGAATTAGAATAACAGACAAATTTAATAAGGCTATTAGTAAGCATTAATAAATACAGCAGAATAAAAACACTTCAGCACTTAAGAACAAGCAGCAAGGCAAAATAAGGTAATAAAGTAGGAAGAACATAGTTACGGTAAAAGCAGTTGAATAAAGTATAAAACATTTTTCTTTCCTTTTAGTAGAGAAGGAAGAAACAGAAGATAATTCAAGATTAAGAAACTAAGGGGGATGGCCTTCCCAAATGCTCTCTCTGTACACAGCAGAATGAGCTGATGAGATGAGACTGGGAGGAGTGTCCAAAATCAAATTTACAGCAGGGGAGACCAATTCGAAAGCTGCCAAGTTTAAGAATACAACAACACTTGTGCGGGAAGGTGGAGGGAAAACAAAATGCAGACGTAGAGACCAGCAATGTCAAGCAAATAAATAAATTCAGCACAGCTTTGTTAACCATCACTGACAGAAATGCAGTTGATGCTTTGCAGTCTCACATTTACTCACAGATTTCTATGTTGCTGGTCCTTCTCCTCTTCATCTCCATCTCCCAAGTCCAGATTCCATTTCAGTTCCACAGTACTCCCGATTCTTTTGGGCAATTCCTTTGCTTGTCTCTGTCTCTCAAGCATTTTCCTTTGGAACAGTGGAAAAGATTAAACTGGCAAACTGTCTCCTCTGTGTGCTTTGTTATCAAGAATGAGAAACAGAGTCCCCTTCTTGTTGATGGCTCATTTTTTGTTGGACACACTTTTTGCATTTCCTCATTTGCCTGTTCTGCAGTAAAAACTGACTTTGATTCTCCAGGAAAAAAATATTCTGACAGCTGGACACAGTTTGAATCTCACATCTGCCTCTCGATATTTCCCTGATTACTGGAATAAATGTATTTCTCTTCTGCCTGGTGTACAGTGAATAATCATTTTCCGCAAACGCTCTGCTGTCTCTGAATTTTAAAACTTTGCCCTTTTGCCACAGTTTTGTCAAGATCAACTCTTCTGCTTGTATATTTGCATCTTTAGTAATAAATGTCTTGGTTGCTTTTCCATGGCCAGTTTGGAGAAAACACATGGTGTGCCCTTTCATTTAACAATTATTGGTGTGGAATACCAGTCTAGTTCCTTATTTGTAACTTCATAAAATTAATGCAATCTGTTCCTTCTAGTTTCTGTTGTGTAGCAGAAAGTCTCTGATTTTTTTCCCTAGTGCTCTATCCTTTAATACTATCATTTTTTGAAATATCGCTTCTTGAGTAGGCTCATATTCAACCATTTTTTTCTTCATTTTCACCTCTGATTTTTGTAGTTTAATCAGTTCATCTGAATATCTATTTAAAGCTTCTATTTTTTTCCAGACTTTTGCTACTTGACTTGATAAGTCCTTCATTGTTTCACTTATTTTAATCAGCTCCGAACATACTTGACTTATTTTTCCTTTAGAATGCTAAAAGCCATGTCTTGCATAAAAGGTCATATAAGTATGGGGAGATTCCTCAAGATTGGAGACTTGCACTTATTAAACCCGTCTTTAAAGGAAAGGGGAGTAGTAACCCAGAGTCATATAGACCCTTAAGTCTACTTTCTTGTTGTGGAAAAATAATGGAGAAGGTAATATTGGATACGTTATTGTCAGAACTGGATAGGTTGGGACTTGAAACCATATGTCAGCATGCATATATTGGAAATAGATCTAATCCCACCTGTAACATGATGTTCTATAACAATATAATAACAGCTATGAATGAAAAAGTGTGCTGTGATGTCATTTATATAGATTTAACTTACGCATTTGACAGGGTCATACACAAAACACTGATCAATAAATTAGTACAACTAGGTATTGATGTATTCTTGATGAGATGGATATCTGCATGGCTTACATATAGGACATGGCAAGTATCATACAGCAACTGGGCAGGTGAAATCCTTGGTTATAGTCAAGGTATCCCACAGGGCTCTGTCCTAGACCCTTACTTGTTTAGATTGTATATTTCAGACCTAACTTTTTCTGCGATGTTCTACAGTCTTATTATCGGTGTTATGCAGATGACATGAAATTGGGTAAACTAATTACATGTGTTACAGATAAGGCATGTCTGCAAAATAATTTGAATAAATTGACCATTTGGGCACAGGAGAATTATATGGTGATAATTACATCAAAAACTAAGAATATGAGATTTGGGAGACATAAACTGAAATGTGAATATTTAATACAGCATACAGTGATTCAAACTGTAGACTCATTTAAGGACCTGGGTATATAGGTAGATTCAGCAATGATTTTTTTCTAGTTATATTAACCAATTGGTTAATGATAGTTATAGAACTTTAAGTTGTAGAAAAAGATTTATAAAGTCTAGGAAATAAAACATGATGAAATCATTGTTCATTGGTTTCATTAGACCCAAACTTGAGTATGGAATAACAATATGGAAACCCTATAAGAAAACAAGCATGAGTAAACTGGAAAAAGCACACCGGAAATATACCAAGGGCATCCATGGATGTAAACATTTTAAGTTACTAAAAAAGACTAAAATATTTGAACTTGTACAGTGTCTCTTACAGATATCCAAGAGGAGATCTTATTCAGGTATATAGGGCATTTCGAGACAACTACCTCTGGGAATGTTTGGGATTATCATAAAGTACTAGAGAATCATCAGACAACTTATGCTTGTAGTAATGGAGATGTTAAAGAAATAGAAATTGAGGTTATGGAGTACCTGCGAAGTGAAGGATTCGGTGTAGAAAATCCAATTCAGGAAACACCACAACAGGATAAGAGCAATGGATATCCAACTTAAGGGGAAACCAGTGGAACAGGAAGCAATTGGTCAGGCGCCATATGAAGATAAGTTGGAGCCTTCCACAGGAAACCAGTATAAATGTTCACTTGAAGCTAGACAGCAAGGGAAGGAACAGGAAACTGTGGAAACTCTGATGCAGTCAGTGTTGAGTGAGAGGCCAGTGAGTTCTCATATGACAGAGCAATCGATTGCACAGGATGAAATTGAAGAGGATAGAACCTTCTATAGAATGCCCGCAGGAAACGGAAAACAAGTGATGTGCCCTCAGTTTTGAAGAAAATGAGCAAAGAGAAGAGTTGCTTGATTTAATAGACATAGTTATATCACGATCAATGAAAGAAATAGACTGCAGAAGGTTGATAAAAGAATGAACACACTAATTAAGACTGTTTATAGAGAGCCATGCAATATAACAGAAGTAAACAGGATATATTACTATGCAGCTAAATTAATAACTGATAAAGTTCTACCACAAGAACATAGGGTAGTGAGGGAAAGGAAGGGGAGAAATAGAATACTGTATTGGAAATATCGAATAGAAAAAAACTATAAAGCAGTTAAAACAAGAAGTGTCACTGTTAGAAGACTTTAGAACAGGGAACAGATCAACAAAAATACTAAGAAAGATGTGATAAAAACAATGCGCTGTATTAGAACAGACCAGGATCTATCATGCATTATCGCAAATAAACTAAAAATGTCAGCACAGGTGGAAAAACTTAGAAGATACGAAGATAAATATAAAGGAAAAGTACAGAATAAGTAATTTATTGATGACCAAAAAAAGTTTTATAGAGAATTGGGGAACGAGGTAAAAGGAATTGAAATACCACCAAAAAAGAGCTAGATAAATTTTGGAGAAGTATCTATGAAGATCATGTGGAACATAATAAAGATGCTAAATGGATAGAAGTAGTAAAAGAAAGAATAAGAACTTTAGAAGTACAGGATATAAAATGGGATGAAGTAACAGCCAGAGAAATGGAAACTGTTAAGAAAGGCCTCAAGTTGGAAAACCCTAGGCCCAGATGCAATACCTAACTTCTGGTTGAAAGTATTAACATCTTTGCACAAAGATTTAGCCATGAGTAAGAACTATTTATATGCACACCCTGAAAAGACACCAACCTGGCTAACAACAGGAAAAACAATACTCCTACTTAAGAGTGAACCTGCAAGCTACCCTAATAATTATAGACCAATAACTTGCCTTCTGACAACGTATAAACTGTACATGGGAATTGATGCCAACAGAGTCTGTACTCATTTAGAAGAAAACTCAATTATGACAATAGAACAAAAAGGCAATAAAAGAAAGTCATACGGAACAAAGGATCATTTGTTGTTAAATAAAGTCATAGTGGAGAACTGTAAAAAGGGGAAGAATTTAGGTATGGCATGGACTGACTACAGAAAAGCATTTGATAGTATGACACATTCATGGATAAAAGAGTGCTTAAAAATGTATAAGTTACACCCTACACTGATTGACTACATTACAGTGACCATGAAACAGTGGCAGACCAATTTGCAATTAAGCCATGATAAAGGACAAATTATTATTCCAGAGATAAAAATTTAAAGGGGGCTATTCCATGGTGACTCTTTGTCACCACTGCAATTCTGCCTTGTTCTTAAATCATTAAGCTGTCTGCTTAACAACTTAGGCTATGGCTATAATTTGACTCTTAGAAAACAACAAAGTGTAAAGACTTCTCATCTTCTCTTTGTCAATGATTTAAAACTGTGTAGCTCATCAGATAAGAAACTGAAAGCACAACTGCAAGTTGTTGAAACTTTTTCAGATGATGTAAGAATGTCATTTGGTCTTGATAAATGTGCAAAACCAACCTTTAAAGCAGCAAAACTGCAGTACCAAGAAAACATCAGTTTGGAACAAGTGTGTGATATAAAAGAGCTTGAACAAGAGGGAGTGTATAAATACTTGGGAAGTGATGAAGAATCAACAATAAATCATGAACAAATGCGAATATAACTTAGTAAGGAGTACTTTAGAAGACTTAAATTAATCCTAAAAACAGCACTGACATCTAGGAACAAAATCCATGCTATAAACCAGTTTGCTCTTCCTGTCGTAACTTACACTTTTGGAGTGACTGACTAGCCCCAAAACGTGTTGCATATATTAGATAGGAAAATAAGAAGGATGCTTCATGCTCACCAAATGATTTATAAAAATCAGTGCATACCAAGATTATATATTCCCTGTTCCGAAGGAGGGATGGGCCTCCTTGAAACTGATTACATATACAGATCTGCAATCGTGGGACTCCACACATAACTGCTGACCTCACATGACCCAAATGTAGTGAAAGTTTTGAAACCTGAGGAGAATAAATCTAAGATGACTTCCTTGCTTAATCTAGCAGAAGCATATCTGAGTCAATCAGGAATGGAAATCAAACTACAAGTGTATAAAAAGCAGGCAGCAACTGAATGTGCCAACAAACAAAAGAAAGAATATAAGGTGATGGACCAGATGAGAAGGCAAGAAATGCGGAAAATGCATAAATATAGTTGCAAGTATAGAAAACTTCTGGAAGAACCTCATGTTGATCAGGAACGAGTGCAGGAATGGTTAAGGAGAGGCGAATTGAAACCAAGAGATGAAAGGTTAATATTGGCGGCACAAGATAGTGGGGCTACGTACGCGTTGGTTTACAAAGTCCATTGAACATGTGGGAGAAACAGGCAAATGTAGGTTTTGCAAAACAGAATTGGAAACATTTGCACTTTGTTGCTGGCTGCGACATACTAATGGCAGAAGGACTATATACTGAAAGGAATAGTAATTTGGTGAGACTGTTGCACTGGGGATTGTGTAAACATTATGTATTGAAGTGGCTGAAAAACACTGGAAACATGAGCCACAAAGCATCATAGAAAATGATGAAGTCTACATCACATAGGATCATCCATTACTAACAGTTCCAAAGACAGATGCTAGAAATCCGGATATAGATGTCCAAGAAAAGAAGGCAAAAGTAGCATTGATCGTTGAAATCGCCACACCCAGTGACTAGAGTGTCCTGCGTACAGAGAGACCCAAAGTCATAAAATATTAGGATTTGCAAGCAGAAACGAGAGCAATGTGGAAGAAAGATACCCAGATAGTCTAGTAGTAGTAGGTCTTATAAGAGAGAGTCTACAGTCATATTTAGATATGCTACCAGTACATGCAACTCCGTACGAATTGCAGGAGTCATTACTGGGAACATTGTGGGTGCTGCAAAGAGCACTTTTTGCTGACATCAAAGAATGAAACAATACTAATTTCATAAATTTAATCATACTTTGACTTAGGAATGGGGTCCATTCCCGTCAGGGTATTAGAAAACCAAAACTTTTGGAGAAATTAAAAAAAAAAAAAAACAAGATTCTATAGGAATGAGAAGTGTACTAATTGGTTCTCTGACAGAGTAGCTGCTGCATGTTAACAGACTACCAAATTACATTAAAGCAAGTACTAGTTTAGAATTTTTAAAGAAATGCCTGGACCCTTATTATTGGAACAAGTGTTGTAGTATATTGGCAAAGTAGAAGGGCATTAATGCCCGTGCTTGAAGTATTTGTATGTGTGTATATAAAACTGCTTTTGCTGGACAGTTGCAGGATTCATTCAGTCAGTGTTTTCTTTTGACCTTTAATAGCTGATTTTCTTTCAGGCTCTCTTTCTTTCCAGATATCTAGGCAGTGTACTTACTAGCCAGTAACTGTGTTTTACTCAAGCTGTTAATATCACTGTCTGTTGTTTGTTAGTTTCTGTTTTCACATTGGAAGGGCTGAAGTTAAGCTGTTGATCAGTGTGCAGCCATATTGGAAGTCACCTACAGTAACAGATAGTTGAGCAGTTTATGAGTAGATGTCCAGAAAATAGACTGACAAACACAAGGTTATGGGTTATATATGTTCCTGAGTAAACTATCAGATCTGTTATTAAGTGTCAGAATTGCATAAAAAGCCTGGATCTGTGGCACAGGGGGATGAAGAGTGACCAAAACCAGGGCAAAAGAAGTTCATTCAGCATCCACGATACTGGAGATGTCAAGCAGGGAAGTTGAGGAGTGAAGGGCTTGATTGGTGGTTGGGGCTGTTTGCTAGCAACATCCCTTGTGGAAGTGAAGAAGAACCCAACAGAGAGCTTATTGCATGCCCCTTCTTTTGTGTAGCCAAACCTGCAAAGATGTAGAGCTGAAAAAAGAAAATGCCTCATACCACCCCTGATGGCTGCTAAAATGATTGCATCTCTCCACTGTCTCTTGGCCGTGGTAATGAAGGAAGGAATGAATGAGTCATTTGGATGTTTTTGACAGATAATACCAAAAGACACTGTTTCTGATTCTCATGTTGGTGAAAACTTCAGGAGTTCTTTTCTGCAATGTTCTTAAAATCAGCTAGCCAAGAGACATTCTCGTGTATTATTCCTTTAGGAATTTCTATGAGGGTGCATACCCACCTAGTGGAGATTCATTTTTGGCTAACAACATCTTAAACAACTTCATCATCTTTCCAGTTCTGTATCTCATTCTGTTTTGCTGACTTAGATGATATGTTCTCATTCAGGGAGCTGCATCTTATCAGTTGCCAGTTCATTTTAAATATCTTCTACAGATGGCATATCAGCAGGTATTGTGTGCCTGAACTATCAGCTAGATGTAAAAATTTCAAGTTATACCAGTCCTATGGCTTCCTGTAGCTTTACCAGCCTGTTTGTTCCCTTTGCTGGGTGAGAACCAACCTAGAGGTTCCGCGTCAAGGCAGCTAATAGAGGGGTGGTTTGAAGCTTTTTTTTTTTTAGTTTTCTCTCTGTCTCTAACCTTGCATGCACCTTGTGAAGCACTGGAGAAAGGGGCATGTAGTGCATGATATATGCAGGATGCCCCCTCACTTTCACGCAGTCTCTCCCTTCCCTTCCATCCGTGGCACGAAAGGTGGTCCCTTGTGTCTTCACCAGAGAGCTCTCGCCACTCAATGTGCCCACAAGTACCTGCAAACCCCACCCTCAGCTGTAAGAGGTGGCCATGCCCCTTCATTCCTCCCCTTCACTAACTGGCTATTCAGTGCCAGGACTGTTACTCAAGACTTCAGTCTCCCAGGTCACAGTCAAGGCTTCATCCTCTGCACCATGTATCCTAGCTTAAAATTATTTGGTTACTTGATGCAGAGATCAAGCGATGATGTTCTTCGTGTTTCACTGTTGAAGTCATCACATTTGGGTTATCTGCCTGCAGGTAGCCCTCAGCCAGCCTGAATACCAGAGTCTTCGGATTTCTGCATCGGATGCTGTCGCTTCTTCCATGATGTCAGGTCGTCAGGGGTATGAAACTTGCAGCCGATGCCATTACATCAGTCTTTCTTGCCGTGCGGTGCCCAATGCAAAAGCAGTTCGCAAGTGCCTATCGGTCATCTCCTGAAATTTTTGTTTTCGAGTTTCAGACCCGAAGTCTTCAAAAAAGATAAGTACCCCATTGGGGATCCTTTTTTATTGCTCTAACTGATGTCAGAAAAAATTAACAATTGTCTTGCCTGTGGAAAGCAAATACCTTATAGATATTTTAATTCTTACTGCGTCACCTGTTTAGGCCCAGACCATGACGTCCCTCGCTGTTGGTTTTGTGCCTTGTTCAACGCCTGAACTATTCGTCGTCGGGCTATTTTTGTAGCTAAATACTTTCGTTCTCGATCTCCATACTCCGAAATGGCTTCGTTAAGCCATCCGACCACCGATCTTCCAAAAAAAGTAAGGATAAAGACAGAGACAGACCACATAGGTCCAAAACTGCCAACTCTGCTTCCGTTAAGCTAGTCGCCAGTCTGCCAGTACTCAGTGAGGTGCTTTCGCAGCCCCTGATACCCGCTACTACCGATTCGCAGGCCTCTACTGAGACCCATTTGGAGTCCGGTATGCCGCAAGATGCTTCTTTGACTATGGAACCTGCGGATGTCTCTACCTTGGATGGGTCCAGAGCTGCTGTGCAGGCACCAGCTTCTGAGGGTGTATTCAGGCCTGCAGACTTTCATATTAAATTGACGGCATCATTTCCAACTAGAAGTACCGAATTCCTCAGGCCTAAAACTCGCACTACTCCTAGAAAACCGACAACCAAACCGCTGAGTCAGGCCCATATGCCTCAAAAACAAATGCTCAGAATGGCTGAAGACCTTATTACTTTAATTAGGGGAAGCTGGCCTTCCCCCTCTAAGAGACCTAGAGCCAATTTCCTTTCTGATTCTTCTGATCAGGAATCTGATATCTTTGCTCCTTCTGATTACCAGGATTTACCCTTATCTACTTATGAGGATTCTAATGCAGAGGATTCCATTCCCTCTGCTTCCCCTCCAGAAGATTTTTCTTTTGGTGAAACCTTGTATACCCTTAGGGAGCATTTCCGCTGGGAAAGCCAGGACTATTCTGAGTCCAAAATGAGACTTAGGGAATTCTTACTTCTGCCTCAACACAGACCTCTAGCTATCCCTCCTGTTCTGGCTATTGTAGATGATGTTTTCTTGGAATCTAGCCTTACCCCAGACACTTTACCTACAGCTCCCAGAAAACCTGACAGGTACTACAGAGTACCTGACTCTCACAAGTTCCTCTTCAAGAATCCTACTGCGGATCCAGAGACCATTTCCCAAGGACCAAAAAGCATTAAGGCTAATGCTGCCAAAAATCCTACCCCTTCTGATAGAGATTCTAGAGACTTAGACAGATGGGGTAAGAAGGTGTACACGTCTGCTACTTTGGCCATTAGGGCTTTAAATTGCCAGTATCATATGTTAAAGTATCAGCACATATTATGGGACTTCTTAAACAGAAAATGATGTTGATTCCTGACTGTGATAAACACAAAGACTTGCAAGATTTAATGCATTCTGCAGAACAAGTTGGTAAACATACTTTGCAATGTGGTTTTGATGCTTTAGAAGCTTCTTGCAGGGCTGCTGTCACTGAGTCTGTACTTAGAAGGTATGCTTGGCTTAAGGAACAAAACTTGTCAGATCATGTTAAAGCTAAATTACTGGATGCACCCTTAAACCAAGACCGTCTTTTGGCAACAAAGCAGTGGAAGTCCTCAAAAGGATGGAGGAAAAAGCTAAATCTATGCAAACTGTTAAAGATTTTCTACAAGTACAGCCTCCCAGATTCAGTAGGCATTGGCCTTCAAAGAACTGGTCCTTTCCAGTTCCTTCCAGGCCTTCTCAGTCCAAACCCAGAAACAGCAGACCACCAAGACTTCAGTCTCAGGCTATGCACAGATCTAAGCAGTGGGGGACTCCCACTTCCAAAGCAGGGAGTAGTAAGCCACCCCCCTACGGAAAAATGACACAATGACTTAACCTTAACCCTTCCAAGCCCTGCTCAACTATTTGCTCCCTTAGGAGGAAAGCTCGCCCTGCATGCAAAAAACTGGGAAATCATTACCCAGGACAAATGGGTTTTGAACATAGTTTCCCGAGGATACAGATTCCACTTCCACACACTACCAACCCCAAATGGTTGGCCAGACCTCCCCCCAAATCAATGGGTGGAGGCCCAACAGCAGGTTCTCTCTCTTCTCAGTATCAGGGCTATTCAGCCTGTCCCAGCAGAACTAAGGGGACAAGGTTTTTATTCAAGACTTTTTCTGGTACCCAGAAAAGAAAACTCCTGGCATCCTATCCTGGACCTCTCTGTTCTCAACACCTTTCTGGTGGTTCCAAAATTCAAAATGCTAACTCTTCAACAGCTTCTTCCTATGCTAGTCAAGGATGCCTGGCTGGCAACCCTAGACTTAAAGGAAGCTTACCTGCACATCCCAATAAGAGAATCCTGCAGACAATATGTACATTTCAGGGCGGGCTCCATGCACTTTCAGTTCTCTGCACTTCCCTTTGGCTTATCTACCATGCCCAGGGTGTTCACAAAGTGTCTAGCTCCTGCCATTGCATTTTGCAGGCAGAGAAATATTCAAATTTACCCATACCTGGACGATTGCCTGATTCAGGCAGAAAGCCAGGACTTGCTGTTACAACACCTGGCATTTGTAAAGAAACTTCTAACCTCACTGGGGTACACCATCAACGAAAAGAAATCTCACCTAGTACCCTGCCAACAGATTGTATTCCTGGGAGCAAGCTTGAACACAATTTCCCAGATGGCATTCCTCACTCCGGAGAAACAAGTTTATTTGACAACCTACTTCAAATAATTGGCCACAAAAACCCAGCTATCTGCAATGAAAATACTGCAAGCTCTCTGGGGTTCATGGCCTCTTGCATTCTGCTAATTTCATATGCGAGACTGCATATGAGGAAACTCCAATGGTGTCTAAAACGTTTATGGTGTCAACATTCTCAGGACTTGGAAACAATGATTCCTATCATTCCTTGTCTAAGGACAGAGTTCCTTTGGTGGGCAGAGGCCTGCTACCACAACAAGGGACTCCCTTTCAATCTACCTCCTGCCACCCAAACCCTAACAACAGACACATCAGACTATGCATGGGGGGCTCACATGGCAGGGCAGTGCATTTAGGGCAAATGGAACCTGAGACAGCTGCACCTGCATGTCAGTCAAAAAGCAATGTTAGCTGTACAGAATGCTCTGACAGCCTTCAAAGACTTTATTCTTTCAGGACAACTATTGGCAAAGACAGACAACACCACAGTTTTGTGGTACATAAACAAGCAGAGGGAAACCCACTCCTACCCTCTCTGCAGACTAGCCATGGCTCTGTGGAGCACAGCCTTGAGCTACCAAGTGCACCTACAAGCTCAATTCCTGCCAGGCAAACTAAATTCACTGGCAGACGACTTAAGCAGAAATCTCAGGGACCCACACAAATGGAAATTAGAACCCAAAATATTCAACCTCTTAAGGAACAAATGGGGGACCCCAGAGGTAGACTTGTTTGCCTCCCCTCAGAACTACCAATTGAACAAATTCTGCAACAGAACTCCCCACAGTCAAGCTTGGAAAGTGGATGCCCTGTCCTTTACCTGGGAAAGCCTCTCAGTTTATGCCTTTCCCACTCTGCCTCTCCTCTCGAAGGTTCTACTAAAGATCAAACAGGACAAGCCAAGAACAATACTGATTGCACCAGACTGGCCACACCAGCACTGGTACCCCATCTTGCGCAGTCTGACACTGCTGCCCCCATGGCACCTGCCTCAGACTCCTTCCTTGCTGTCCCAGCAGGCGGGCCAGATTCTCCACCCTCAACTTCAAACCCTGAACCTTGCAGCCTGGCTAATTCCATGAGCTCTCCTCTAGCATCCCTCAGTAAGCGGGTGCAGGATGTTATTCTGGAGGCAAGGAGGCCAGTACCAGAAAATCCTATGCTGAAAAGTGGAAAAGATAATGTTCCTGGAGCCAGTCTCAGAGGATGGGCATAACGGTGCCCAGCTTACCTCATATTCTAGAGTACTTAACAGAAATGCTGCACAAAAGCCTATCCTTTTCGTCAATTAAGATTCATGCCTCTGCCATTTCAGCACATTATAATACTGAGCCACCTCTCTTCTCTCACCACTTGCTAAAACAATTCCTTAGAGGGGCCAAAAATTTAAGACACCCCCCCCCCAGGAGAACTCCCACTCTAGCCTGGGACCTTAACGTTGTATTGGAAAAGCTCACTCTTCCCCCCTTTGAGCCAGCTGCAACAGCAGAGTTGAAATTCCTTTCTTGGAAAATAACCTTACTTCTAGCCATCACTTCAGCAGTTGGAATGTCTGAATTACAGGCCCTCATGGCAGTGGAACCCTTCATTATCTTCCATGCGGACAGGGTTTCCCACAGGACTAATCCTTCCTTTATGCCCAAGGTGGTGTCTAGTGTGGCCCTAAACCAGTCCATTCATTTGCCTATTTTTTCCCCTAATCCACAAAACAAAGAGGAATGGATACTGCAGTCTCTGGACTTGCACAGACAACTTAGATTCTATTTGGACAGGACTAAGCCTCTCAGAAAATTGGACCAGCTGCTAGTTGGCTTTGCTGCAGAGGCAGAGGGTAAGGCCATTTCAAAGCAAACCATTTCCAAATAGATAGCCCATTGCATTCATTTCTGCTACAAGCACCATGGAAAACCTACTCCACATGGGATAAGATTACATTCCTCCAGGGCTGTATCTACCTGTATGGCATTTCTCAGAGGAGTCCCTACCAGGGACATCCTGGAAGCTGCTACCTGGAGCTCTGTACACACCTTCACCAAGCATTACCACCTGCCTATATTTTCTAAATCCAGAGCTGGATTTGCCACAGCAGTCTTGCAGGGCGTAATAGCTGGCCCTAATGCTCTTTAACTATCTCCTCCCTTCCTTAGCTTTGGGAATCAACCCAAGTGTGATGACTACAAGAGTGAAACACGAAGAACATAGTACAGTTGTGTACACTTGCCATAAATGTAGATGTTCGAGTGTATTCACTGTTGCAGTCCTGGTTACCCTCCCTCCTGCCCCTTGACTTCTCTTGGCTTTTCCTTTCCTTCTTGTTTGGTATTTATATATATTTTTTCACGTGTATTTGCTTTTTGATGGGGGTGTACCATACCATATAATTGCTTCCTATTGTGGAGGCATCTGACATCTGGGGCAAGAAAAACTGATGTAATGGCGTCAGTTGCATGTTTTATACACTTGACGACCTGACATCATGGAAGAAGCGACAGCATCCGACACAGAAATCCGAAGACTCTGGTATTCAGGCTGGCTGAGGGCTACCTGCAGGCAGGTAACCCAAATGTGATGACTGCAACAGTGAATACACTCGAAAATCTACATTTATGGTAAGTGTACACAACTGTACTTTCTTCATAGTCATTGTTGCAGTACTGATTCTGGGTCTTCCTGTCATGCAGAAGCCCACAGCCAACCCACTTTTCAGAGTCCCTAGCTGACGGATGTCTGAGGACCAATTTCTGTACATTGGGGTACAAGAAGGTTGTCTATTGGTGTCATCTTCAGATCTTTCTAGCCATGCAGTCTAACGTGCTTCATGTTGTATACAACATGCTTGTAGTCCATTAGTTGGCTCATTTTTCCCAGAGTTTCTTCTCTGCTCCAGTCAGATAAGTACCTTGTTGGGAATTTTTTCTTGTAATTTAATATTTAAGACAGTTACTGCTTGAAGTGTATAAAGCAAATACTGCATAAAGATATCTGATGTCATTTTAATTCATTCCTCAATGAATGGGCTTGGTTCCAGTCCATGGATCCGACTCAGCCACTTTTTTAGATTCTTGAATCCGACTCTCAGGCTCCTCCCTTACATATAATGCCCCTCATCACTGTATTACCTCAGATCTCGTTTGCCGCTCTTCAAGATCGGTCGGGATTGCGATTGCTAGAACACCTTGTGGGTTATAGTGAGTTAAAACGTATTATTTTCTCTTATTTACGTTTCTTTTCCTTAGCATTGTAAGGCGGTCTCTCTTACCCCTAACAATTTTTCCTTATCAAGTTTTTTTTCAGTAATCATGTACGACCATTGTTGGTAGTCCTTTTCTCTCTTTTACTTGTAGGTAATTTCTTGGTATTCCATTGTTGGTAGTTAGCATTTATCTTCCACCTGCTGTACCATTGTTAGCGTTTATCTTCCTTTTCCTGCTTTCCAAAAAAATAATCTTTTTTCTCTTCTTGTTGGCTTGTTTATTTATTTTTTTCTTTCAGTATGGCTGATAAGCTGACTGGAGTTAAGAAATGCACTTCCTGTGGGCATAATATCCCCAATTCTGATGCCCACAGGGTGTGTGTTTATTGTTATGCTCCAGCACATTTGGACATCTCTTGCTGTATCTGTGTAGCCTTTAATGCTAAAGCGATGTGATAGGAGGAATAAGTTAATTGCAAACGGCTTCCTTTCAGCTTCAGCTTCTTCTGCAGGCATTTCTTCAGGGGCTCAAACCCTATATCAAAAATTGAAGGAGCTCAGGGAGCACTGTAAATCCTCACCTTCCCGGTCTCTTCAGTCCACACCTTCAACAGAGCCTCCTAAGAAGGTTTCTAAGACCTTGGATCCAGGTCTTCAGATCCAACACCAACTGCAGTCAACATCTCCTTGGCCCAGTGCTCCTAGATTTTCTCTGGAGTGGGTATCCCTGAGATTCAGGGCTCCTTTTTACAAGAGACCCCCCAAGAAGTTGTCAAGGCCACGTTCCACTTCCTCTTCCACTAGGTCTTCTCAAAGTCTTTCTGAGTTGCAGGGATAGGATGATGGGAAAATTCCTCAGAACACAGATCCAAATGGGGGTCCTGCCAGTTCCATCTCCCATTTGAACTATGAGCCTTTAACCTTCTGTCCAGC